>NC_036642.1:9661610-9961610 GCF_002806865.2 Cucurbita pepo subsp. pepo
TTTTTTTTTTTTTTTTTTTTTTTTTTTTTTTTTTTTTTTTTTTTTTTTTTTTTTTTTTTTTTTTTTTGTGAAAACATATTTAGGTTACCAAATAAAAATTTAATAAAAAATAAAGAAAAAAATGAATTTTTGTTCTACCAGTGAACTTGAGATATTACAAATGTATTAGAGTTAGTCACTGGGTGATGTAGCAATAAGGAGGATGGAACTTAGCTATTACAAATGATATCAGAGCCAGTCATTGGATGGTGTGACCTTGAAGGCTCAGGAGGGTGGAACTTGAGATATTACAAATGGTATCAGAGCCAGTCATTGGGTAGTGTGGCAAAGGGCTCTAAGGAGGATGAAACTTGACTATTACAAATGGTATCAGAACCAGTCACTGGATGGTGTGGGGTATCAAAGCCAGCCACTGAGTAGTATGGCCATGAGAACCCTAAGAAGGGTGAAATTTGGCAATTACAAATGATATTAAAGCTAGTCACTGGGTGGTGTAGCAATGAGAGGCCGAGGATGGAACTTGAGATATTTATTACAAATGGTATCATAGACATTCACCGAGTACAAATGATATTAGAACCAGTCACTAGTTTGTCTGGTAGTGAGGGCCCCTAAAGAGGGTGGAACTGGAGCTATTACAAATGGTCTCAGAGTCGGTCATTAAGTAGAGTATGTGAGGACAGAATATAAGATAAGATCGCACGTCAACTAGAAGGGAAGAACAAAATACATTAATTATGAGTTTGATTTTTGAACTACCAACCCTCCTCCTTGGGCGAGCCTTAGAAAGACAATAGAAAGGAAGGAAAAAACAGAGGTGCATAAAACAAGCATGCTTGGAAAGATAAGGGTCAGGCCATGTGATACAACAAATGTGAGTATGTTGTAGCCTACTGCTTTGAAGTGAGAAGCAAAAAGAATGCAATGAATATTGAATTTTGATTATTTCCCCTTCCAATCATATTTTATGAGATGCATGTTTACAGCCAATATAACCAAACACCACCACCACCACCACCACCACCACCACCCAGGTGAAGAGGGAATCCAACAGTTCCTACTTATTTACATAATATCCTAAACCTTGGAACTGACACAAAAAGTAGTTCAAAAACTCCCTCTACCTTGTTTTCCTGAAAATCTGGCCAATTGCTCCTCCCCCTATGAAAGAGAGCACAATAAACAACACAATGGTCAAAATATGAATGTACAACTCCAAAAGCAAAGGAAAAGAAGAACTGCTCTCTCTTGACACCCGCTGCCAAAACTATTGCAGACAAACACGATCCGTTGGCCCGAGTATTCCATGTTAATAGTATACACAAGTTGTGGTTAGTCCCAAGAACTCATGACAAATCGAAAGATCCCTGCCCCTCGTTGATCGCGTAGATTAGTTTCTTGTACATTATTTCCTGTTTGCATACAACAATACCGATCATTCATTCACATACCATGTTGGAGTAAACTACACTTTAAAACGTTCTCATCATCAATCAAAGTTTGAATAAGTAGTACCTTGGTTGAGTATGGAGGAAGCTTAAGGTAATTGGCGCACGTCATAACACTAGGCAAATCGTCATCTGCTGATTCGGAAGCCCCTACCCCGCCGGTGGCTGCATTAGTCGCTGTTGACGAGTGCTGCAAGGATAAAAGTGAATAAAAGCTAAGACTCATTGATTCAATGTTGAACAAATAAAGCAAATTCATCATTACGAGCTTCTAAAACACACACAAGCCACAACCAGGCCAACAGTGTTTAGAAACTTAAAAGACGTTTCTGTGAATATAATATCAAGTATAAACTATTCCTTCATACAAACCTTTCTCACAATAGTCAATTTTGGGTTCAACACTGCAAGGCCTCCTGGTGGAAGCCTAGGTGCACCTGTTACGAACTGGCAGAAAGCTCGCTGCTGCTCTGGTGTGAATTCGCCCATAATCTCGAGAAACTACGAACGCCATAAGAGAACATACGAGGATCACGTATTCCATAACAGAATATATGAGCACCACGCATCAATAAATCATGCTATTCTGAAGTTATGGAAAAAAGAACTCACATTGACTATTGCAGGACTCTTGGCGGTGTATCCATGATCGAATTTAATATGATCGGCAAGAGTGTCAGCCTAAAAAACACGACGTAATATTACTATTGTTTTGACAAGCAAATTACAACAAAATAACATAAGAACTCCAAAACCAGCTTTTTAGTAGTAGGTCGGTCTAACATGAAAATTTCGCAGTTTACCTTCCACAATTCTCTACGACCACATAGCAAATGGTCCAACTCGTGGGGAATAAATATGCGTAATGCCGATATGTCAAAAACCTGTATTTCAAACATCAAGAATCAAAAATAGGGAAAGGACGAAGACAACACATGCACATTTAAAGATGGGGGAAAAGAAAAAATATGCAGAAGCTGTAGTTTATATATTAATATGCAAGTTCAGAACTCCCAATTCCCGTTGATCAATGATTAAAAACATTGGGTAATAGTCCATCACTGGTTTGAATCCCGCACCCAAGTTGCTTTGTCACAAACATAATAAAAAGCCAATAATAAAATATATCAAGACCAATAATAAAACATATCGAGACCAATGTCACAAATTACAAATGACAAATAACGACAATATTTTTCCCAGTGAATACAGTACCATAGGCAACAAAAGAGCGCTCGAAGCCTATATTCAGAAAGCTAAAAATTAGAATTAGTATATGAACATAGACAAATAAATCATAAGGGGAGACACGATTGATTAATCAGTGTAAGGTAGGAAAAGCAATAAAAATTGAAGCCAAGAAAGTTATAATGTCATACTATAGTCCACAAGTGCACAAAGCATGCAATTCATCATCTATTTACTGTGGAATCCCCCAATTCAGTAGGTTTGTTGAGACCAATACGAGGCTTCACAACATCGTAGTTTGAAGACTAGAGAGATATTTCTACCTCGGTAAGTGTCTAAAAGGTCGTTTAATAGCCCATCTTAATGGAACTTTACAATACCACATTAAAGAAAAAAATATCATTGGTAGAGTTACCTGATTGAATCCTGCAGTAAATGCTTCCATTTGTCGCATTATGCCAGTCTTAACAGTGGCATCTAATACAAGGGATATGTATTCCTCCAAGTTGTGAATATTAACCTGAAAATGTATCTAATGTTAAAAAGTCTATTTAACCATGACAATGGGAGATGGATAACTAAAGTTTTTATAATATACAGTTTCATCTCCTGGCTTCAAAACATAGTCCGGATAACCAGGTAGTGTAAAATCCAAGGAGAGATCTTCTACTGCAACCCCGCGGAAGGACAAGTTGGAAATTGTATTTTCATTATCACCATTGGTCGATTCTAAAAGATGTTTCCGACGAACAAGAGCCTGCAATTCTTGTAAATTCTTCCCTAGCTCAGGGTCAAATGAGAGGACATCATGTAAATCAAGATCCTGAAAATTAAAATTCGCTTAAAATTAATAAATAAGCAAAATTTAAGAATGAAAAAAGAAGGCATATCATGCAACTGACTTACTTGACCAAGAACAAGCTTATAAAATGCTGTTGAGAGTGGTAGATCCAATAGTCTTCCATCTTGCAGACCTTTGGCCATCGCACGACCAACAAGCCGGAAATATTCAATAACCTTCGAAAATTGGCTGCCCTCGGAAGAATTGGCATTTGGTGGCCAAGGTCGTGGGAATAACCCAAGAGGAGATTGGATGATATCAGTATTGGCATCTTTAGCCTTTCCAAGCTGCTCATCTTCACTACTTTCGATCGACTCTTGTAAAGAATTAGACCTCCACATCCCAAGTCCAGCCCTCTGCAACTCATGACTTAAAAGTGTGTAGAATTCAAGGGTAGGACCTAATCCAGTTCCCACTTCGCCAAAATATTCTACTTCAAGGACGGCCTTTTGGCTAGAATACATCTCCATAACTTTTGCAGCAGAATCCAATATTCGATTACGTGAGACACGAACTTTTTGGCGCTGCAATCTTCCAACCCTTACCTCTCGCTCATTTACTGTTCCTTGACCATCAGCTCCTTGTTGCTGATGTAGACGATATAATGCACGTGACAGCCCAAATGCAGTTGAAAAGAAATACTGTCGCCGGGTCTCAAAAGGAAACAAGAATGGACATGCCTTAGTCAATTGGTAACACCACGAAGGGAGGCTCCCACTGCATAATGCAAGAGCATCCTGAATTTGTCGAGCCAATTTGGGAGTAAGCTTACTATTGATGAATTCCTCATGAGGAACCTTTCCACCAATTCCACCCAACTCATTAAGTGTAGAGATCTTTCCCTCTGCAAAATGATCAGAGACTATTTGTGCCCTTAAGCGTGGAGCAAGCTGATTCAATCCCTCCAGTACATGCAGTAAAGATAATATATCATATGTAGGATTAGATTTGTCCAAATCACATGGAAGTTTTCCTTGTAAAATACTGTCTAGAAGTGACATTTGATGGAACTGAGACTCTGAATTTGAACTGGAAGTTGATACACATTTGGTAGATTTAGATTTAGAGGAGCTTGATTCCCCAGCTAAAGCCCTCTCGCATTGATTATCTGACCTCTGATATGTGATGGTATATATATCACCCCATAAACCGCTCCCATCATTAGATAAGAAGTCACTGCCAGTACCAGCAAACCTCTCATCATCATCCTCGTTCAATACAAGCTGCCGTTGAACAGCTTGGTATATTGTCAAATGTCTATCAAGCTGCTTCTCACCAGAAGAAAAGACTAATTTTGGGTCATCATTGGAGCCACCAAAGAGAGGACGTCCCTGTTGATCCCGACTTCCATGGAAAGCCCTGCCATTAGCTGATCCAAGCCCAGCCATAGCAGCAGCAGCAAATGACATACCTCCCCTTGAACCCCTGACTGCAGCCGCTCTACTGACAGAGCCAAAAGCTGAATGAATCTGGCTATCACTTGTAGCTGGACCAGCATCACCATCTTCAACTGCGTCACCCAATTTGACATCATGCACCTTTTCAGGCATACAAACAGGAAGAGAGTCATCCTGCAGCACCTGAATTGAAAGAACCAAGAAGCATGAAGAAAAATCAGTCAAGTAGATTAACATGCAGATCTCACCTCTCTGTGAAAAGTAATAAGATTATATGAAAGAAACTTTAAAAAAAAAGTTGAACATATAAAGTGATTTCATTGCAATGTCAATGAAAAGAAGACTTGTATAAACGCATCAAGTTGTGGTAAAAAAGAAAAAGAATAAAATTGTATACATCATCTTGGTCATCATCTTCATCATCAGAAATATCATCATCCTCAATCACTAAAGAATCATCAATCTGGATGGAGGACAGGTCCAATTCTTCATCCTACGAAGTATAAGAAACATACCATCAAAATCAGATTATCAAATTGACATGTACTAAATCTTTGTAAATGGTCCTTTTTTTTTTTCACTTTAAGTGTGAAGGAGGAAACGAAAAGGGGATACTCCTACACGCTAAAGCTAGAGTAGTGGTAATGCATCTACATACCCATGATCTAAAGCATATCACTTCTTCTTATGCAAATCATAACGTATGAAGGTGTTTGCAGCAATAGAATGTAATCGTAAACTAAATCTTTGCTGTAATTCCAAAATAGTATACTTTTTAATAAAAAAACGAATCAACAGAAAGAAGACTGTTTCAGAACCCCATTTAAATTTGTCATCTACTCCTAGACTTACAATAGTATTGTGTCATCTTTGGATTATTGATTTATATTATTCCCCCGGTTGAGAAAAAAAAATACCTCAGAAGTGGTCTCTCCATTTGCAGGCTTCATTTGGGCATCCTTGTTCACAGCTGATCTTCTACGGGTAGAATTTCTAGTTTGTAGGCCTCTCTTCTCCTCCCAAGCAGGCTTTAGAATAGCTTTCCCCTTCCCCTTTGAAGTGTTTTTCTCCTGTGAAGATTCCTTCCCTGCTCTTTCTCCAATAGTCATCGACCATCTGTGCCTAGTAGGGTAACGGCGAGTGGTTGAACTAGGAGTTGAAGCAACAGTTCCTGTCGGGGTTGTTCCTGAATCCGAGTTTGCAGCAGATGATGCTGAAGGTTTTTGACCAGATTCACTTCTCTGAACTCTAGGCCACAGAAATTCTTCTACAGCTGCTAAACTTGCCAATGGATCAATCAGAACAATATTTGATGAATAATCACGAAGTGATTTTTCTCCTTGGGCTCGACACAGTCGTAACTTAAATGGCTGAGATAATACACTTAGCCCAGAGGAAAGACGTGCACTACCATTGGATGATCTAGAAGAATGGCTCAAGACAACGGGAAAACGCTCCAAAGAGGACAAAGCACTCTGTAGCTTTTGAACTAAGACTGTCATAGGAGCTACTGTTCCCACATTAATGCTTGTAGGAAGGGCAACAGAAATAAATGATTTAAATCTTTTAAGTACTTGTCGCCGAAGCTTGGGCAACTCAGCTTCCGAAATTCTTCCTTTAGAGAAGTATCCACAGGAAAAGTAGTTAAGCAGAACTCCAACAACGCCACTACCAATAAATTCAAATGTGGAAACACCATCATCTTTTCCCAATTCAATTAGCATTTCAGATATTACACCAGTTAAACACTCTTCCTTATTAGTAATAATATCATCTTGGCGAGACCCTGAAGCTTTTGACTTCCCTTTTGATTTAGTCTTCTGATCATCAATACCAGTACTCAACTTGACACACAGATTTTTCAGACGTAAGAGATCATCCGTAACTCCAACTTCAACATCTCCCGGATCTAAAGGGAAGTACTTGGTTTTAAAAGCATTGGCATAGGCACTCACAGNCTCGGAAGAATTGGCATTTGGTGGCCAAGGTCGTGGGAATAACCCAAGAGGAGATTGGATGATATCAGTATTGGCATCTTTAGCCTTTCCAAGCTGCTCATCTTCACTACTTTCGATCGACTCTTGTAAAGAATTAGACCTCCACATCCCAAGTCCAGCCCTCTGCAACTCATGACTTAAAAGTGTGTAGAATTCAAGGGTAGGACCTAATCCAGTTCCCACTTCGCCAAAATATTCTACTTCAAGGACGGCCTTTTGGCTAGAATACATCTCCATAACTTTTGCAGCAGAATCCAATATTCGATTACGTGAGACACGAACTTTTTGGCGCTGCAATCTTCCAACCCTTACCTCTCGCTCATTTACTGTTCCTTGACCATCAGCTCCTTGTTGCTGATGTAGACGATATAATGCACGTGACAGCCCAAATGCAGTTGAAAAGAAATACTGTCGCCGGGTCTCAAAAGGAAACAAGAATGGACATGCCTTAGTCAATTGGTAACACCACGAAGGGAGGCTCCCACTGCATAATGCAAGAGCATCCTGAATTTGTCGAGCCAATTTGGGAGTAAGCTTACTATTGATGAATTCCTCATGAGGAACCTTTCCACCAATTCCACCCAACTCATTAAGTGTAGAGATCTTTCCCTCTGCAAAATGATCAGAGACTATTTGTGCCCTTAAGCGTGGAGCAAGCTGATTCAATCCCTCCAGTACATGCAGTAAAGATAATATATCATATGTAGGATTAGATTTGTCCAAATCACATGGAAGTTTTCCTTGTAAAATACTGTCTAGAAGTGACATTTGATGGAACTGAGACTCTGAATTTGAACTGGAAGTTGATACACATTTGGTAGATTTAGATTTAGAGGAGCTTGATTCCCCAGCTAAAGCCCTCTCGCATTGATTATCTGACCTCTGATATGTGATGGTATATATATCACCCCATAAACCGCTCCCATCATTAGATAAGAAGTCACTGCCAGTACCAGCAAACCTCTCATCATCATCCTCGTTCAATACAAGCTGCCGTTGAACAGCTTGGTATATTGTCAAATGTCTATCAAGCTGCTTCTCACCAGAAGAAAAGACTAATTTTGGGTCATCATTGGAGCCACCAAAGAGAGGACGTCCCTGTTGATCCCGACTTCCATGGAAAGCCCTGCCATTAGCTGATCCAAGCCCAGCCATAGCAGCAGCAGCAAATGACATACCTCCCCTTGAACCCCTGACTGCAGCCGCTCTACTGACAGAGCCAAAAGCTGAATGAATCTGGCTATCACTTGTAGCTGGACCAGCATCACCATCTTCAACTGCGTCACCCAATTTGACATCATGCACCTTTTCAGGCATACAAACAGGAAGAGAGTCATCCTGCAGCACCTGAATTGAAAGAACCAAGAAGCATGAAGAAAAATCAGTCAAGTAGATTAACATGCAGATCTCACCTCTCTGTGAAAAGTAATAAGATTATATGAAAGAAACTTTAAAAAAAAAGTTGAACATATAAAGTGATTTCATTGCAATGTCAATGAAAAGAAGACTTGTATAAACGCATCAAGTTGTGGTAAAAAAGAAAAAGAATAAAATTGTATACATCATCTTGGTCATCATCTTCATCATCAGAAATATCATCATCCTCAATCACTAAAGAATCATCAATCTGGATGGAGGACAGGTCCAATTCTTCATCCTACGAAGTATAAGAAACATACCATCAAAATCAGATTATCAAATTGACATGTACTAAATCTTTGTAAATGGTCCTTTTTTTTTTTCACTTTAAGTGTGAAGGAGGAAACGAAAAGGGGATACTCCTACACGCTAAAGCTAGAGTAGTGGTAATGCATCTACATACCCATGATCTAAAGCATATCACTTCTTCTTATGCAAATCATAACGTATGAAGGTGTTTGCAGCAATAGAATGTAATCGTAAACTAAATCTTTGCTGTAATTCCAAAATAGTATACTTTTTAATAAAAAAACGAATCAACAGAAAGAAGACTGTTTCAGAACCCCATTTAAATTTGTCATCTACTCCTAGACTTACAATAGTATTGTGTCATCTTTGGATTATTGATTTATATTATTCCCCCGGTTGAGAAAAAAAAATACCTCAGAAGTGGTCTCTCCATTTGCAGGCTTCATTTGGGCATCCTTGTTCACAGCTGATCTTCTACGGGTAGAATTTCTAGTTTGTAGGCCTCTCTTCTCCTCCCAAGCAGGCTTTAGAATAGCTTTCCCCTTCCCCTTTGAAGTGTTTTTCTCCTGTGAAGATTCCTTCCCTGCTCTTTCTCCAATAGTCATCGACCATCTGTGCCTAGTAGGGTAACGGCGAGTGGTTGAACTAGGAGTTGAAGCAACAGTTCCTGTCGGGGTTGTTCCTGAATCCGAGTTTGCAGCAGATGATGCTGAAGGTTTTTGACCAGATTCACTTCTCTGAACTCTAGGCCACAGAAATTCTTCTACAGCTGCTAAACTTGCCAATGGATCAATCAGAACAATATTTGATGAATAATCACGAAGTGATTTTTCTCCTTGGGCTCGACACAGTCGTAACTTAAATGGCTGAGATAATACACTTAGCCCAGAGGAAAGACGTGCACTACCATTGGATGATCTAGAAGAATGGCTCAAGACAACGGGAAAACGCTCCAAAGAGGACAAAGCACTCTGTAGCTTTTGAACTAAGACTGTCATAGGAGCTACTGTTCCCACATTAATGCTTGTAGGAAGGGCAACAGAAATAAATGATTTAAATCTTTTAAGTACTTGTCGCCGAAGCTTGGGCAACTCAGCTTCCGAAATTCTTCCTTTAGAGAAGTATCCACAGGAAAAGTAGTTAAGCAGAACTCCAACAACGCCACTACCAATAAATTCAAATGTGGAAACACCATCATCTTTTCCCAATTCAATTAGCATTTCAGATATTACACCAGTTAAACACTCTTCCTTATTAGTAATAATATCATCTTGGCGAGACCCTGAAGCTTTTGACTTCCCTTTTGATTTAGTCTTCTGATCATCAATACCAGTACTCAACTTGACACACAGATTTTTCAGACGTAAGAGATCATCCGTAACTCCAACTTCAACATCTCCCGGATCTAAAGGGAAGTACTTGGTTTTAAAAGCATTGGCATAGGCACTCACAGCAGTTCGGAGATTAGAATTAACTGATGGAGCCTCCACTGAACCCTGTGGAACACCACTACCAGAAACAGGATTCTTGTTTTCATCCAGTGAACTTCCATCCAGATTCATATTTCCACTGCGCCTTCTATAACGTCGAGTGCGTGATGAAGTTCCAGATGCAGAGTTGTTATTCTTCTCAACGGAAGCAGCTTGGGAAGCAGAATTTTGGTTATCGGCTAAGATAAGCTGGTCAACAGCATAAACAACACCCTCTCGAAGAAACATCTTGGAAAATGTTTCAGGAAGCTTTTCCATAAGAATCTCAGCAATTTGGAGAGNGCCAAAATATTCTACTTCAAGGACGGCCTTTTGGCTAGAATACATCTCCATAACTTTTGCAGCAGAATCCAATATTCGATTACGTGAGACACGAACTTTTTGGCGCTGCAATCTTCCAACCCTTACCTCTCGCTCATTTACTGTTCCTTGACCATCAGCTCCTTGTTGCTGATGTAGACGATATAATGCACGTGACAGCCCAAATGCAGTTGAAAAGAAATACTGTCGCCGGGTCTCAAAAGGAAACAAGAATGGACATGCCTTAGTCAATTGGTAACACCACGAAGGGAGGCTCCCACTGCATAATGCAAGAGCATCCTGAATTTGTCGAGCCAATTTGGGAGTAAGCTTACTATTGATGAATTCCTCATGAGGAACCTTTCCACCAATTCCACCCAACTCATTAAGTGTAGAGATCTTTCCCTCTGCAAAATGATCAGAGACTATTTGTGCCCTTAAGCGTGGAGCAAGCTGATTCAATCCCTCCAGTACATGCAGTAAAGATAATATATCATATGTAGGATTAGATTTGTCCAAATCACATGGAAGTTTTCCTTGTAAAATACTGTCTAGAAGTGACATTTGATGGAACTGAGACTCTGAATTTGAACTGGAAGTTGATACACATTTGGTAGATTTAGATTTAGAGGAGCTTGATTCCCCAGCTAAAGCCCTCTCGCATTGATTATCTGACCTCTGATATGTGATGGTATATATATCACCCCATAAACCGCTCCCATCATTAGATAAGAAGTCACTGCCAGTACCAGCAAACCTCTCATCATCATCCTCGTTCAATACAAGCTGCCGTTGAACAGCTTGGTATATTGTCAAATGTCTATCAAGCTGCTTCTCACCAGAAGAAAAGACTAATTTTGGGTCATCATTGGAGCCACCAAAGAGAGGACGTCCCTGTTGATCCCGACTTCCATGGAAAGCCCTGCCATTAGCTGATCCAAGCCCAGCCATAGCAGCAGCAGCAAATGACATACCTCCCCTTGAACCCCTGACTGCAGCCGCTCTACTGACAGAGCCAAAAGCTGAATGAATCTGGCTATCACTTGTAGCTGGACCAGCATCACCATCTTCAACTGCGTCACCCAATTTGACATCATGCACCTTTTCAGGCATACAAACAGGAAGAGAGTCATCCTGCAGCACCTGAATTGAAAGAACCAAGAAGCATGAAGAAAAATCAGTCAAGTAGATTAACATGCAGATCTCACCTCTCTGTGAAAAGTAATAAGATTATATGAAAGAAACTTTAAAAAAAAAGTTGAACATATAAAGTGATTTCATTGCAATGTCAATGAAAAGAAGACTTGTATAAACGCATCAAGTTGTGGTAAAAAAGAAAAAGAATAAAATTGTATACATCATCTTGGTCATCATCTTCATCATCAGAAATATCATCATCCTCAATCACTAAAGAATCATCAATCTGGATGGAGGACAGGTCCAATTCTTCATCCTACGAAGTATAAGAAACATACCATCAAAATCAGATTATCAAATTGACATGTACTAAATCTTTGTAAATGGTCCTTTTTTTTTTTCACTTTAAGTGTGAAGGAGGAAACGAAAAGGGGATACTCCTACACGCTAAAGCTAGAGTAGTGGTAATGCATCTACATACCCATGATCTAAAGCATATCACTTCTTCTTATGCAAATCATAACGTATGAAGGTGTTTGCAGCAATAGAATGTAATCGTAAACTAAATCTTTGCTGTAATTCCAAAATAGTATACTTTTTAATAAAAAAACGAATCAACAGAAAGAAGACTGTTTCAGAACCCCATTTAAATTTGTCATCTACTCCTAGACTTACAATAGTATTGTGTCATCTTTGGATTATTGATTTATATTATTCCCCCGGTTGAGAAAAAAAAATACCTCAGAAGTGGTCTCTCCATTTGCAGGCTTCATTTGGGCATCCTTGTTCACAGCTGATCTTCTACGGGTAGAATTTCTAGTTTGTAGGCCTCTCTTCTCCTCCCAAGCAGGCTTTAGAATAGCTTTCCCCTTCCCCTTTGAAGTGTTTTTCTCCTGTGAAGATTCCTTCCCTGCTCTTTCTCCAATAGTCATCGACCATCTGTGCCTAGTAGGGTAACGGCGAGTGGTTGAACTAGGAGTTGAAGCAACAGTTCCTGTCGGGGTTGTTCCTGAATCCGAGTTTGCAGCAGATGATGCTGAAGGTTTTTGACCAGATTCACTTCTCTGAACTCTAGGCCACAGAAATTCTTCTACAGCTGCTAAACTTGCCAATGGATCAATCAGAACAATATTTGATGAATAATCACGAAGTGATTTTTCTCCTTGGGCTCGACACAGTCGTAACTTAAATGGCTGAGATAATACACTTAGCCCAGAGGAAAGACGTGCACTACCATTGGATGATCTAGAAGAATGGCTCAAGACAACGGGAAAACGCTCCAAAGAGGACAAAGCACTCTGTAGCTTTTGAACTAAGACTGTCATAGGAGCTACTGTTCCCACATTAATGCTTGTAGGAAGGGCAACAGAAATAAATGATTTAAATCTTTTAAGTACTTGTCGCCGAAGCTTGGGCAACTCAGCTTCCGAAATTCTTCCTTTAGAGAAGTATCCACAGGAAAAGTAGTTAAGCAGAACTCCAACAACGCCACTACCAATAAATTCAAATGTGGAAACACCATCATCTTTTCCCAATTCAATTAGCATTTCAGATATTACACCAGTTAAACACTCTTCCTTATTAGTAATAATATCATCTTGGCGAGACCCTGAAGCTTTTGACTTCCCTTTTGATTTAGTCTTCTGATCATCAATACCAGTACTCAACTTGACACACAGATTTTTCAGACGTAAGAGATCATCCGTAACTCCAACTTCAACATCTCCCGGATCTAAAGGGAAGTACTTGGTTTTAAAAGCATTGGCATAGGCACTCACAGCAGTTCGGAGATTAGAATTAACTGATGGAGCCTCCACTGAACCCTGTGGAACACCACTACCAGAAACAGGATTCTTGTTTTCATCCAGTGAACTTCCATCCAGATTCATATTTCCACTGCGCCTTCTATAACGTCGAGTGCGTGATGAAGTTCCAGATGCAGAGTTGTTATTCTTCTCAACGGAAGCAGCTTGGGAAGCAGAATTTTGGTTATCGGCTAAGATAAGCTGGTCAACAGCATAAACAACACCCTCTCGAAGAAACATCTTGGAAAATGTTTCAGGAAGCTTTTCCATAAGAATCTCAGCAATTTGGAGAGCAGGAATCAATATGTGTGGATCTTTCCACGCCAAAACACCAGCTAGAAAACTAAATCAAGAAATGAAAAATTCAGTGCCACAACAAAAGCAAGCATAGAAATCTTATGCAGACTGAAGTTAACTACCTTGCTATATTAGTCACATTCAATAGCGATTGTATCATCTCTGGAGTGCTGAAATACATCAATTTTCCAATTCCTGAGAGACATTTATGACGTACTGGACCATTCACACTGGACCCATAGATCTATTTGACCAAAGAGCACAATTTCAGTACTAACTGAACCAGAAAAGATCTCTAAGGCTCTAAAAAAAGTACAATATTCTATACAGACCTGTATTAAAATAGGAAGGAGATCCATTCCAAACTGATGTAGGAGCTCGGGCTGATCCTTTAAGAGTTTCTCACGAGCTGAAACCTCAGGGGCACCAGCAGTTGGATCTTCATCTTTCACAGAACCACTAGTAGAAGGCTTCTTGACGACAGGTCCTTTCACAAACGAATTAAAGTTGGGCGGAAAAGTAATGGTTCCTTGAGGCAGAGGGGGTAGAAGCTCATTTGCCAAGTTGACTATCTCAAAAATCTGAACATTGAATAGTAATCAAACTGTTAGAGGACAGGAAAAGACGTTAAACTCTCGACAATTTCCTAAATAAGAAACATAATGACCTCCAATATAAGGTATTAGAGTACAACAGATAACTGTTGACGAAAAACAGAAGAAGATGGCAATTTACATTTTTTTAGTCACCAAACTATTTCAAGGAAATAAAAAGAGATTTACATTCAACCACATTTACCAAGATCCTGGACTCTTATCTGGCAACCCTTACCATACCACTAGTCTTATTGCTTGAACCAAATTAGTTTCCCAATGCTTGCTAACAATGATTTATCATTAGATTCAAAATATGTCCAGCACGCTTCTGATTCAGTTATTACAAAATAAGAAGTAATCATATCCCTAAAAGCATTAACAACAACAACCATTGCTGTAGATCAAGTATCTTCAAAAGAAAAAAAAAATGATAATGGCCACCTCAACAGTACCAACTTTAAAAACACAATCATGTGAACAAATAATACAAAATAAGAATCTAACAATTTATATATTCATATAATGCTTTGAAGATACATATTTTAATTTAGTTTTACATTCCACCTTTCAATTCTATTGATATTTCAAAAATGTTCTTCCCACTACCAAGACCATAAGACTCAGTTTCATGAATTGATTTGGAAATCTCAAATGCATTTCCATTATATCTCATTTTCCTTCGTTTCTTTTTGAAAATGAACACCTTTTATCAAATAAAAAGAAGAGATACAATAGAGGACAAGAAAGCACTCCAGTTGGCACAAATAATATTGACGTGGTAATTACAATTTCTTTTTTTAAAATATAAATGAGTCTCCATGCTAGCATGCATGCCCTCGACTCCTCTTACAAGGTTCGGTATTTCATCCAAAAAAAAAAAAGTGGTTGAAGAAAATTCCTTATCCAGGATGGGAATATAATATCTTTCTAGGAAGACGGATGGGCTACTCGTATTCACTTAAATTGACTTACCCAAGAAACTGAACTATTTTCAAGGAAAAAAAATTAGTAACTGAGGCTTGGAATTGAGAAAAAATTTTAAAAATAAAAAGATTTGAAGAATATGAGGTAAAGGGATGTGCTAGTCACATCACAAATGAGAATTAAACTTCTACGGTTAGAGTACAAATGAGACGAAAAACCCAAAGGAACGACAAGAGTTGTTGTCCCAAGGAAAATGATTACCAACTATCGAGTATGATGACCTTGAAAATTAGCAGAACCTACCTGCTCTTGTGGTCTATTTAATGCNGGATACTCCTACACGCTAAAGCTAGAGTAGTGGTAATGCATCTACATACCCATGATCTAAAGCATATCACTTCTTCTTATGCAAATCATAACGTATGAAGGTGTTTGCAGCAATAGAATGTAATCGTAAACTAAATCTTTGCTGTAATTCCAAAATAGTATACTTTTTAATAAAAAAACGAATCAACAGAAAGAAGACTGTTTCAGAACCCCATTTAAATTTGTCATCTACTCCTAGACTTACAATAGTATTGTGTCATCTTTGGATTATTGATTTATATTATTCCCCCGGTTGAGAAAAAAAAATACCTCAGAAGTGGTCTCTCCATTTGCAGGCTTCATTTGGGCATCCTTGTTCACAGCTGATCTTCTACGGGTAGAATTTCTAGTTTGTAGGCCTCTCTTCTCCTCCCAAGCAGGCTTTAGAATAGCTTTCCCCTTCCCCTTTGAAGTGTTTTTCTCCTGTGAAGATTCCTTCCCTGCTCTTTCTCCAATAGTCATCGACCATCTGTGCCTAGTAGGGTAACGGCGAGTGGTTGAACTAGGAGTTGAAGCAACAGTTCCTGTCGGGGTTGTTCCTGAATCCGAGTTTGCAGCAGATGATGCTGAAGGTTTTTGACCAGATTCACTTCTCTGAACTCTAGGCCACAGAAATTCTTCTACAGCTGCTAAACTTGCCAATGGATCAATCAGAACAATATTTGATGAATAATCACGAAGTGATTTTTCTCCTTGGGCTCGACACAGTCGTAACTTAAATGGCTGAGATAATACACTTAGCCCAGAGGAAAGACGTGCACTACCATTGGATGATCTAGAAGAATGGCTCAAGACAACGGGAAAACGCTCCAAAGAGGACAAAGCACTCTGTAGCTTTTGAACTAAGACTGTCATAGGAGCTACTGTTCCCACATTAATGCTTGTAGGAAGGGCAACAGAAATAAATGATTTAAATCTTTTAAGTACTTGTCGCCGAAGCTTGGGCAACTCAGCTTCCGAAATTCTTCCTTTAGAGAAGTATCCACAGGAAAAGTAGTTAAGCAGAACTCCAACAACGCCACTACCAATAAATTCAAATGTGGAAACACCATCATCTTTTCCCAATTCAATTAGCATTTCAGATATTACACCAGTTAAACACTCTTCCTTATTAGTAATAATATCATCTTGGCGAGACCCTGAAGCTTTTGACTTCCCTTTTGATTTAGTCTTCTGATCATCAATACCAGTACTCAACTTGACACACAGATTTTTCAGACGTAAGAGATCATCCGTAACTCCAACTTCAACATCTCCCGGATCTAAAGGGAAGTACTTGGTTTTAAAAGCATTGGCATAGGCACTCACAGCAGTTCGGAGATTAGAATTAACTGATGGAGCCTCCACTGAACCCTGTGGAACACCACTACCAGAAACAGGATTCTTGTTTTCATCCAGTGAACTTCCATCCAGATTCATATTTCCACTGCGCCTTCTATAACGTCGAGTGCGTGATGAAGTTCCAGATGCAGAGTTGTTATTCTTCTCAACGGAAGCAGCTTGGGAAGCAGAATTTTGGTTATCGGCTAAGATAAGCTGGTCAACAGCATAAACAACACCCTCTCGAAGAAACATCTTGGAAAATGTTTCAGGAAGCTTTTCCATAAGAATCTCAGCAATTTGGAGAGCAGGAATCAATATGTGTGGATCTTTCCACGCCAAAACACCAGCTAGAAAACTAAATCAAGAAATGAAAAATTCAGTGCCACAACAAAAGCAAGCATAGAAATCTTATGCAGACTGAAGTTAACTACCTTGCTATATTAGTCACATTCAATAGCGATTGTATCATCTCTGGAGTGCTGAAATACATCAATTTTCCAATTCCTGAGAGACATTTATGACGTACTGGACCATTCACACTGGACCCATAGATCTATTTGACCAAAGAGCACAATTTCAGTACTAACTGAACCAGAAAAGATCTCTAAGGCTCTAAAAAAAGTACAATATTCTATACAGACCTGTATTAAAATAGGAAGGAGATCCATTCCAAACTGATGTAGGAGCTCGGGCTGATCCTTTAAGAGTTTCTCACGAGCTGAAACCTCAGGGGCACCAGCAGTTGGATCTTCATCTTTCACAGAACCACTAGTAGAAGGCTTCTTGACGACAGGTCCTTTCACAAACGAATTAAAGTTGGGCGGAAAAGTAATGGTTCCTTGAGGCAGAGGGGGTAGAAGCTCATTTGCCAAGTTGACTATCTCAAAAATCTGAACATTGAATAGTAATCAAACTGTTAGAGGACAGGAAAAGACGTTAAACTCTCGACAATTTCCTAAATAAGAAACATAATGACCTCCAATATAAGGTATTAGAGTACAACAGATAACTGTTGACGAAAAACAGAAGAAGATGGCAATTTACATTTTTTTAGTCACCAAACTATTTCAAGGAAATAAAAAGAGATTTACATTCAACCACATTTACCAAGATCCTGGACTCTTATCTGGCAACCCTTACCATACCACTAGTCTTATTGCTTGAACCAAATTAGTTTCCCAATGCTTGCTAACAATGATTTATCATTAGATTCAAAATATGTCCAGCACGCTTCTGATTCAGTTATTACAAAATAAGAAGTAATCATATCCCTAAAAGCATTAACAACAACAACCATTGCTGTAGATCAAGTATCTTCAAAAGAAAAAAAAAATGATAATGGCCACCTCAACAGTACCAACTTTAAAAACACAATCATGTGAACAAATAATACAAAATAAGAATCTAACAATTTATATATTCATATAATGCTTTGAAGATACATATTTTAATTTAGTTTTACATTCCACCTTTCAATTCTATTGATATTTCAAAAATGTTCTTCCCACTACCAAGACCATAAGACTCAGTTTCATGAATTGATTTGGAAATCTCAAATGCATTTCCATTATATCTCATTTTCCTTCGTTTCTTTTTGAAAATGAACACCTTTTATCAAATAAAAAGAAGAGATACAATAGAGGACAAGAAAGCACTCCAGTTGGCACAAATAATATTGACGTGGTAATTACAATTTCTTTTTTTAAAATATAAATGAGTCTCCATGCTAGCATGCATGCCCTCGACTCCTCTTACAAGGTTCGGTATTTCATCCAAAAAAAAAAAAGTGGTTGAAGAAAATTCCTTATCCAGGATGGGAATATAATATCTTTCTAGGAAGACGGATGGGCTACTCGTATTCACTTAAATTGACTTACCCAAGAAACTGAACTATTTTCAAGGAAAAAAAATTAGTAACTGAGGCTTGGAATTGAGAAAAAATTTTAAAAATAAAAAGATTTGAAGAATATGAGGTAAAGGGATGTGCTAGTCACATCACAAATGAGAATTAAACTTCTACGGTTAGAGTACAAATGAGACGAAAAACCCAAAGGAACGACAAGAGTTGTTGTCCCAAGGAAAATGATTACCAACTATCGAGTATGATGACCTTGAAAATTAGCAGAACCTACCTGCTCTTGTGGTCTATTTAATGCAGGTGAATTGGTAGACACACCAGAACCAGACAGTATATCTTTAAGAATCCCACTGATCCCAAGAAGCAGCAAAGTTTTTGCACCTAAGGCAGACCCACTTGCACAAGTGGAAAGAAGTCGGATTAATCCCTGCATAATTGTGAAAATACAATCAGATCCTCAATCAAATAACCGTCAGAATATGAAAGGGATATAGAACTTACAGTATAAGTAGCTGAGCTGAGACTTGACTGTCCACCTCCGGTGCTACTAGTGGAAATAAGTGAGGCAGCTTGCGTAACAAGTCCATGATTACATAGTTCATCTAATTTATCTGGAGATGATGCAAAGGCCTCAGCAATACGAGTCAAACAAACAGAAGCATGCTCCAACACCTACCAACAAGAAAGTCAGATGGATGAAGAAACAAGAAGACTATCTCACATTTGCTGACTGTTTTTCCTTAAAAAACAAGAACAAACAACCATGTCGCAGAAAAAATAGGCCTAGAACCCAAAAATAACCTCCAAAATCTTCAAGGAGTGAAAGTCAATTGTCATAAATAGAAGAAAATAAACAGTAAAAAGGAACATTACAAATAGGTTTGATGGCAGAAACTCACAAAGTGTAACAGCCCAAGCCCATCGCTAGCAGATATTATCCTCTTTGGGCTTTCCCTTTCCGGCTTCCCCTCAAGGTTTTTAAAACGCATCTGCTAGGGAGAGGTTTCCACACCCTTATAAAGGGTGTTTCGTTCTCCTCCCCAATCGATGTGGGATCTCACAATCCACCCCACTTCAAGGCCCAACGTCCTCGCTGGCACTCGTTCCTTTCTCTAATTGATGTGAACCCCACCAAATTTCGAGGCCCAGCGTCCTTACTAGCAAACCGTCTCGTGTCTACCCCCACTTCGGGGAACAGCGTCCTCGCTGGTACATCGCCCGATGTTTGGCTCTGATACCATTCTAAAAGCCCAAGCCCACCGCTAGAAGATATTGTCCTCTTTGGGCATTCCCTTTCGGGCTTCCCCTCAAGGTTTTCAAAACGCATCTGTTAGGGAGAGGTTTCCACACTTTTAAGGGTGTTCCATTCTCCTCCCCAACCGATGTGAGATCTCACCCAAAGAGATGCAAAAATGAGCCAAACCCTCTAGGGAAAACCCCTTTCATTACACTATAACTAAATATACACCATAAAAAGCAACGATTCTATCTACCAAAGAAACCTCCAATCTCAGATTTGTTAGCAGAGACTGCAGCCACTTACCTTTGCATCATGATACTGAAGAAGGTTGGTTAGCAGGGGAACAGCTTCCATCACAAAGTCGGCTGCATCTGAAGGAAGCTTCTTGCACATATTAGCAGCAGTTGACAATGCGACTCGCTATGATACAATTTCAACAAAATTATAATAGTTAACAAGTAATTACAATAACTCCGATGAAAATCAAGTCCAATCTTTGACAGTATCCAAAATCCGCGAAGCAGTAGGGTCAACTACCATCAGTTACCTGAACTCCTGTGGAGAAGAAATCTAAATATGAAAGCACAGCCATAAGAGCACCAGCACGCAGGCAGGCAGTAGGGTGTTCCTGGGATATCTTCTTCAAAGCTTGCAGGGACTGTTGATAGAAACTTACTACTATTAGTACCATCATCTCAGACTAGAGAAAACATGAACTTATGGAATTTTGATGCATAACATACAAGGTGCATGAAACCATCATACAAGCAAAGAATACATATCAGTTATTAAAAAGAGACAAAACGAAACGAGACAAAACTGTATAATCTACTAGCCAACATCCAGTCTCATTTCCTCATGATCACCAAACTGTACAAGACAAGTTCGATCGCAATTGCTACCAATTTCAATTTGTACTCCCATGTTTAACAAGGACTAAGACGAATGTGAAGAACAAACCTGTTCAGCTAAGTCCATGTATTCTATAGTTAGCAATCTCGCACAGAAGCAGGAAACAGCACCATAATGAACGACAGCAGCACATGATGAAGGCAGGACATCACACAGATGGGTTAGTGCCCTGGCCGCTAGAAGCATTATATCTGGATTGCTTTCGTGATTAAGTAACCCGACAAGGACAGGGACAAAGGAATCTACAGAGAAGGTACTTAGAGATTCCTCGGTGCCGATTGAGAGCATCTCACAAAGTTGTGTCAATGCCTCAACTTGCCTCCCTTCTTCTCCATCCGCTCTCAACCCAGACAAGATCTTCTTAAGCCGTCCTCTCTGCTGTGAGGAAGAAGCCGATGCAATTGCAGAAGAAGGAAGTAAATCATCCAGTCCAGCACCGAGTTTCCTCAAAAGTCCTTGAAGGGCGCTACTTGCCGTGGATAAATTATGCTGCAAGACTCCCATCCCTCCTTCACTGTCGTTATCGTCATCCTCTCCACCGCCACTGCCTTCAATATTAAGCCCAAAGCTTTGCTCCGCATTTTTTTCTCTATCCCCAATTCTAACCTCGTGTTCTTTCTCCTTTCCCTTATCCGAATTTTCTTTATCAGAGTTCTTCCCTCGACGGCGTGACCCCGATGATTCATTGGTGGAGTCCATTGGAGTACTGGTGGCAGACGGTTCTTGGGTTCGAGTAGAGCGAGAACGCGTTGAGATCGAAAGAGTAGGTGCAGCAAGATTCAATGAGGAAGTACCAGAGAGACGAGCGCGCTTGGTAGAACGAGTAGTAGGACCAGAAGACGAAGAAGAAGGGGCTGCTGAGGAGGCCTCCGCCCGCTTTCTGCTCCGAGTTTCCATACAAAAACCCAAACCCTCAAATCGACGAGTCGCTCGCCACCGAGCGCCGATCACCCAGTTCTTGATTCGAATTTATTACGCATCTGACTAGCACCAAATTAAAATTTCAAAAAATAAATTAACAGCGAACTAGCTGAAACCAGCTACCTCCTGACAGAAGCCCCCAATTCGAAAACCCTAGATTCCCCTTAACCCAATACAAATTAAGAATGTGGAATCCACACCCCCAGAAACAATAATTCACGAATTGCTCATAAACCCTTCAGAGCATAGAAAGTAAAGAAATCAAAAACCAAATTTCACCACCTAGAACATGGCGGCCATGGAAATGTCAAGGAGAAATCGGAGAAACGCCGGTGATTGGATTGAAGCCTTTCCCAGCGTTTGAAATCTGAGTTCAAGATTGAGAATTACATAACAAAGATGTCCCCTGAAGGAATGGAGAAGGGGGAAATTAATGGGAAAGCCCTAGGGGGACGAAGAAAACGTAGAACAGGAAACGGGAACTAATCTTCCTATTATAGTACAGTGTGCTTGCTTTGGAAAGTAATTTTCTTTTTCTTTTTCTTTTTCTTTTTATTTTCATGAAAAATATAATTTTTATTTATTTAATTTCTTGTATGATGGTGACAGAATGAGCTTAAACATTTTGTCTGCATGCCGGTAATGGGGACTTCCACCAGATTATACCACCTCCCACCGCCTTGTTCCGCCGCCGACGTCGGAAAACCCCTTCAAAACTGCCACCTGTATTTCCAAAATTATAAAAAAAAATATCCCCAAACTTTCATCCTCCTTTAATTATATATTTAAACTTTAAAATACATATATTAAAATTCATGATATTTAAAGTTTATTGAAAAAAAAAAACCCTTATAAGAATGTAGTGAAACATTACATTAAAGTGATAAAAATAAACTTCTAGGGCATTTTTGAACACGCCATGTACAACTATCCCATATGGTGTAGATGATGAAGAACGGGAGATAAGTGAACGGTGAGTAAGTCTCTTGTTAGTTTTTTTTTTTTTTTTTTTTTTTTTTTTTTTTTTTTTTTTNATGGGGACTCATTATTCGGTCGGTTTTGTGGAGTTTCACAACAGGGTTTTTTGGTATGTGAGTCATACACAAAATTTGACGAAGCTCAAACATTCGTTGGTCGTAAATCGACAAATTTGACAACTTATAGTCGATGTAGGGTTGCGAGATTTGACATTGCACGTTGAACCTTGGCTTGAGACAGTGGAGGATGTGGGTGTAGGTGACCACGAGCAACGTTGCACCTACGATAGGTAAACATTGCACGATGCGCTACAGTAGTTGTAGAAGTTATCAAGTCTCGAACATTGTTGCATTGTTTTTATTAATGTAATGGAAACTAACAACACCAACCACGTCGATAAACTAGTACAATGAGATTATTTTATTATTATCTAAAATGATATCACGTTTGTACTTTGTTCTACAACGTCGATTTATATGCAACTCACTTCTTATTCTCGTGTCAATAACAACTTTGTGCTTCATCGAGTTAATCGACGATAACAACTGTAACACTCATCAAAGAATCACTAAATGTCGTAGCAAGAAAAAGATATTATCATTAGATTTAGGTTTACACGTACTTGTTGGATTCATGTCGTTATGGTTTGAATTCCACTAACCAAGATGTTCACTCCTATCTAGGTCAAAATCACAACATGACGTAATCGAGACACCATCAAAGAAAATTTACTGTCAAATTTAGATGATTGAATCTCAATTTATTTAAGAAAAAATAAACCGTAAAATTTATACTCAGTTAAAATTTATAGTTTATAATTTTATAAATTAAAAACATTATTTATATACGAGAATTTTAATTAATCTTAGAGGATAAATATTTACATTTAAATTTTTAAAAATTAAATTTACAATTTTTTATTTAAAAATATTTTAAGAAAGAAATAAGCAAAAAATAAATAAATTGGAAAATGACACGTTTGCTAACAGGCAATAACTTCCTTATTACCGTTATTTGACAGTTATCGAGCTGGCCCCACCCATAGTTATGGTCTTCTAACGCTCGCCAACGTGGAGTCCTTAAAATTCGCCACGTTTCTCACAATCTGACGTCATCTTGCGCTTTTTGAGAAAATTATTTCAGTATTCAAATTAGAACAACCCATGGGCTAATTTTAATAATTAATTAAATAAATAATAAATAGAAAAGTGTAATATTTGGACAGTTGTTGAATAATCCTCCAAATTGTTTAATAAATAATTTTTTAAATTTTTAAAAATTATATTATTTTTTACACGTGTAGGCATTTCTTCAACTCAATCTCTCTGTTTTTTACACGTGTTTCGGTGGATTAGCAAATAAGAAAAACAATCCCCTTCGTAAGAAGCTTACAATTCCTCGCCGGCGAGAGGGCGTCTGAAGCGGGCCGTTACCGAATATTCCGGCTCCGACACGGCAGTAAACGGCTGGTTAGGCGGCGAAAGGGAGGTTTCTGATGGGTTTTCTGAACGCCATTTGGAGCATTTCCGGATTCTTTGTCGGAATTTCAGGTAAATATTCGAGGGTTTTTTGTTTGATGTCTGAAATTTCGGAAAAAATAAGGTAATTATAAGTAAGATTAATGTTATTGATTGATAATCTCATATGTTTTTGTGATTAAGGAATATAATTACTTTATTTATCGTAAATTTAATCCTGTGAAGTTCTTGGAATTAATGTCTGATAAATTAGATCTATGGCAGTTTATGGGTATATTTGAAAACGTAAGGACTTAAACTATCAGAGCATTAGGCTTTTTTCTAGAATTGTAAGGGGAATTTGACTGGTCCGGTATCGTAGCACTAAGTTATAGGTCGTATGGACGGTTTCTAGATAGAGAGTCGTAGAGTTCTGTGTAGCCCGACTCACTTAACGCCTCGTTGCAGCGAGGTAAGTAGTTAAAACATGAGTAGCTAGGGATCTTGTGGTTAAATGGGTGCTTGGGTTATATATCGTATCGTGATAGCAGTTGAATTGTACGTCTAGTCATTGTTTTGTTAGAGATGAATCTTTGGGAGCATTTTGTTCCGTTGGTGTGAGATCCCACTTCGGTTGGAGATGGGTACGAAACATTTCTGTTAAGAGTCTGGAAACCTTTCCCTAGTGGACGCTTTTCAAAACCTTGAGGGGAAGCTCGGAAGAGGAAGTCCAAATAGAATAATATCTACTAGCGGTAGGCTCGGGCTGTTACAAATGGTATCAGAGCTAGATATTGGACGGTGTGCCAGCGAGGACGCTGGGCACCCAAGGAGGTGGATTGTGAGATCCCACATCGGGTGGAGAGGGGTACAAAACATTCCTTATAAAGATTTGGAAACCTTTCCCTAGTGGACGAGTTTTTAAACCTTTAAGGAAACCCAAAAAGGACAATATTTGCTAGCGGTGGGCTTGGACGGTTACAGTTGGTGTATCACATTAGTGGTAACTCATTGAGAAATATGTCTAGAAACTCATTTACGGTTGGAACTGAGGTAATATCGGTTGAAGATTGTTGGGAGAGGAGTCCTACATCGACTAGTTTATTAGTTTAGAACTCTGAGAAAGCTCTTTGACGTTGACCCCCTAAATCGAGTACTCTTTCTCGAGAGAGGTTGAAATATGGTTTATCTTTTGTGGCGATTAATGTTGGCATGATGCTCTGCCAACCGCTCCATTCCTAGAATGACATCGAAGTCACTCATAGCCTTGGGTCTGCTTTGCGCCACCCTTACTCTTCTTGTTCAACCCCGATGGTCGACTAGGATTTGTGGTTCTCTTGTTCGGGCCGTTTGTTATACAACGCCCAGTCTAGCCACAACCATAGCAGCTATCAATTCCAGCTCTGTACTGGCCTATGTGGCTTCTTCCACATTGTTTGCAAGCATGCCTTTCCTCACATTGTGGCAGTTGTTGGTCTGGTTGGTTCCGAGACGCTCGCTGCTGCGATCCCGAAGAACCACGATCAAACTTCCTCTTATTCCTCCATCTATCTCAACCACCAAATCTTCTAAAAGCACTATGGGTGTGCATATCTACGAGTATAGCCAATTCCTATACTTAAAGATAGTCGATTGACTCTAGCCAAGACTCGACTGCTGTAGGATCCACAGCTTGCCAATCGAACTGCAGTGGTTCGTACTCCCTGAAGTTCCCTAGATATCTAAATTCTTCAAACATGCAAATTCTGGCCTACTTGTCTAGCCACAATAGTCTCTAGAGCTTTGCCAACTTGGTTAGCCATAGTAGTCCGGACCATACAGCTTACCTAGCTAGCCATAATATTCTCGACCGCTTGCGTTCATAGCCACTCATAACTTTTCAACAACTAGCCCTAACGAGACTCTTACAAAACCACTAATCCTTAAAACGCGTTAACAAGGTTGACATTTTGCTAGAAGTGATATTGAAATCGGATAAAAAAACTGGCAAACAGAGGTCAAACGGGTGAAAACAACCTATCTCACGTGCCTATCTTCGTCCTCCCCCACGTGTTTTTTGCATTTGTTTCCTCTTCGGTTTCAAACTCGGTTTTTCCCTTTTTCCCTCTTGTCAACAATTCAACTTGGTTCCTTCATCAAAATTGAATAGGACAATTCTAATGTCTCGGGAATCATATGAACGGTCAACTACACAAAGAAATTCTACTTAACTTTGTTCTTAACAGGTATGAAAGTACCTGCAATTCTATGTTGAGTTCGTTTGCTCGAACAGGTCTCAGAGCTTTCACGAATCTGGATATGTTTACAAG
This sequence comes from Cucurbita pepo subsp. pepo, assembly GCF_002806865.2. NCBI lineage: Eukaryota > Viridiplantae > Streptophyta > Magnoliopsida > Cucurbitales > Cucurbitaceae > Cucurbita > Cucurbita pepo. The sequence goes on from NC_036642.1 coordinate 9,688,063, forward strand.
GTCTAAATGGGGTCCGAGACAGAAATGATATACATTTTTCACTTCAGTCCTCTTCGATTCTCGTAAAAATAGATGAGGAATTTCGTGAGAATGAAGATTAAAATAGGAGGCAAAGACGAAGATGGGAAAGACTTGTGGAGATCTCTGTTGACGATAAGTTACCTTCAAAGAAGAGGTCTGTGAAACACAACAACTTGAACCCTGAAACGAAACAGGGAGTTCGAGTTAGCCAGCCATTAAAGGTCCGGAATCTCAAGCCTTAGAGTAGTCCAAAACCATTTACTAGGTTGTTGAATCAAACTTCTTAGGATTTTGATATGTCCTAAAGGAATGTTTGGGGTATGTAGATATCAGCCTGTCGGATGTGATGGTCAACACAAAGCAGTCCAGGTTGAGCTGCAATGAAGAACTTGTTCCTACAACAACTCAACCCTTGGCTTCTTCTCGAGCACAATATAACTCAACCCTTGAAACATACTATAGGTTCGGGTGGCCTATAAAAGTGTAGGGTGTCGGAGATGGCTTTCTCATCCTCGACCTCACTCTCCATGTTTCAAAATTTTCGTTAAATTTTACCGAAAAAGTAAACCAGACAGAAAATGGGATAGAGGAAAGGAGAATACATTTCCTTCCCCAGCTCTCTTTAGCTCACGAACAATTTTTTTCTTTCCACTTTCTTCTTATTCTCTGCTTAAACGGAGATTTCTCGCTTCCTTTAGGATTACTCCCAGTGGGCTCTCCATCTCCGGGAAAGAATGGACATTCTTATAAACAGTAGTTTCCTCTCTCGTCGAAAGCATTCCGATGGTTTGTTATGGCGTAGTAAAAGTTAAGAGTTTAGATAGCACAATGAGTCTCGGGTCTAGGGTTTCTAAGTCGATCCTTACTAAATCAAATTGGTTGGCTTGACCGAGCCAGTTACCTCAAACCACCTGTTGTCGACCGAGAGCTTAATTTTCCCATGGTTTGGTCTAGACCCTTCTTGCATGTCGGGCTCGTGTAAGTATTTTTATTCTCATAACACTAACAAAACCTATCGGTAACGCGCAAATCACATTGCGTCGTGGAAGTAAGTCGAGCATTATGTGTATTATTTTATGGAGGGGTCAAGGGCATTGGCATGTGGATGTTGTGAAATAAAGTGGGTCAAAAAATGTGGGCATCCCAATCTCCAAACATTGCACCTTTTGTCGCCGCGGTTGGTGCTGTGCTCACAGCCTTTGTTGTTCCCCCCTTCATGTCTTCCACATTCAGCTTTTCTATGCCCTCCTCTTCAATATTTCATCAATTTTCCTTTCATTTTCATTTTTTTTGACTTTAACAACATTTTAATCTTAAACTTTTAGTTTTCTCGAGTCCAATTACGTTCTTATTCCTAAAGTCAAACTACAAACTTATCTGACTAGCTCGGTTGAACAAATACTAAGATCTATTAGGGATGTGTGAGATCCTACATCGGTTGAAGAGGGGAACAAAACATTCCTTATAAGAGTGTGGAAACCTCTCCCTAGTAGATGCGTTTGTTGAATGCGATACGTAACGGGCCAAAGTAGATGTGCCAATGAGGATTTTGACCCTTAAGAGGGTGGATTGTGAGATCTCACATCGGTTGGAGAGTGAAACGAAACACTCCTTATAAGGGTGTGGAAACCTCTCCCTAGTAGATGCATTTTAAAACTGTGAGATTGACGGTGATACGTAATGGGTCAAAACGGACAATATCTGCTAGCGGTAAGCTTAAGACGAAGAAAATCGAGATCTAGGGAGATCTATAATTAATTGTCTCACTCAGAAATCAATCATATTGATATTACAAAATAATTATTAAAAAAAAAAAAAAATTAAAGGCTTATCTACCATGGTGGGGCCAGTCCCTTATATTCTTGCTTTTGGAAGGGGTAGGTGCCCCACATGTGGAGGACAGCCAAAGAGGTAGGTAAGGCCTTTGAGGATCACTTTGATTGGTCTTTTTCAATACCCTTTTGCACATGACTTCCACGTGCTCATGTGCTGGCCTTACTCCTATATTAATATTAATATTAATCAACCCACCTATTAATCTTTTGTTTTTGACTTTTATTTATATATATAAATTTTATCCATTGATTTCGAGCTCGAGCTCGACGTTTTGTTCTTATGATCCAATCAAATTTATAAAATATCTCGATTTCGAAGCTATTGAATAGGAACCCAGATATCAAATTGAGCTCAGAGGAACTGATAGACTCGAAAGAGCAATATGACGTTTTTGAGAGAGACAACTCCACCATGAATCCAAATGAACGGAGTAAAAATCAAGCATAAGACTATTGGTAGTCTTATGATAGATAACCTATTTACGTTATCACTACTGGAAGGTACAATCCCTGTTCGTAGGTATTTAGGTTAGCTAGTTTATTGATCGGTATCTCTCTATTTAGTCATCGGCTCACACACGTCTACATTGCATGATAACCTATTTTCGAACTAAATATCAAATTTTGCGTTCACACGATGCTATATAGGGTATCTGTTAAAACAAAATATGACAAGTTTTACCTCGAGGAACGGAAAAAACCCTAAAAAATAGGGTGGGGTAGTGTGTTGTTTCCTTGTGTAGCAAAAGGCATGTGGTGGTGAGGCATTGGAATTGTGTTAACAAGGTTTGGTTGGGGTAGAGAGACATGATGGTGTGGTGGTGAATATTAATTTATAATCAAACATTAGACCTAAATGATTAGGACAAACAACAAGGAAACAGCTTGCCCTCACAAGCTAATCACTTTTCCCATGTCCTTTCAAACATTATCCTTTTATTTTTACGAAAATACGTTTATCTGATAATACATAATTGAAACTTAATTTATCAGATAGGTCTGTAACCCGTACGTGAAAGTTGATGTACTAAAATTGTAATTTACTTTTGGTATTACAGGGGTATTTTTGTAATTTTAAAACGAACGTAGATGAGGCTGAAAGTAAAAAAGGAGCACAAGTTGTGACGTGGGAATAAAGATGATAGCTCTTTCACATATGAATGTAAAGTTGATTTGTTTTGATGGGTTTTGCTTATAACAGGGAAAAGGCGTCCCGAGAATGGTAGGTGAAACCATATAAAGCGTTACACAAGTGGTCATCTTTCTTATTCTCTCCCATACTGATTCTTTTCGTTTAAACATATTTCACTTACCATTTTCGTATTGTCGTCAGTCTTCCTGTTTTAAAACGGATCTACCAGGGAGAGGTTTCCATACCCTTATAAGAAATGCTTCGTTTCACTCTCCAATTAATGAGGGATCTCACAATCCACCCCCATTAGGGGCGAGCGTCCTCGTTGGTACATCGCATGTGTTTGGCTCTAATACCATTTATAACAGTCCAAACCCACAACTAGCAGATATTGTCCATTTTAGCTCGTTATGTATTGTCGTCAGTTTCACCGTTTTAAAAAACGCAACTACTAGGGAGAGGTTTTCACACTCTTATAAGGAGTGTTTCGTTCCACTCTCCAACCGATGTGGGACCTCGCACCATTACTATTCGTGAAACCTAAAGTTTTTGTTCGTTTTTGCTCGTTTTTGCTCGATTCGAGTGTAGAAAGAAACAAAGAATGAATCTCTCTTACCCAACTCATTATACTCATTTTGCACAAACTTGCACCACAAGGGTTTAAAAAAGAAGAAGAAACCAAAGGCCACACAACCACAACCATAACCCACATTCATTATATATCTTTTTTTTTGCTCTTTCTTTCATCATCACACCAAACTCCAAACTCTTCTAGAAACCCTTTTCCCCAACCCTTATTATTATTATTAATGTGCTCTCCCCCCTATTCACCAAAGAAAAAAAAGACCCACAACTACCATACCATCTACAATATTTATTTGCACGAGCGATCACAATTTGTTATCGTGTTCCGAGCATTTCTACCTACCTAATATTTACAAATATTACTCTACATCTCGATTTATCCATCACTGAATCGAGCGTCCCAGCCCCATAATCCCTGTAGTTCGTGATCATTCATCGAAACCCTATTTTGAACAAAACAGTGTCAGAACAACCTGTGTCATTCAATTTCCACATTAGTATGATCTATGTTAACCCCCACCGTGCCACACGATTCTTTCATCATACTAGACATAATCACTCATGTTGTAGGAGATGGCGTACCTATGCCTTTGCCCCTCTGAGCCAGAAACAAAAACCCATTTTGCAGTGACGATCTTTAATCGGGCTGATCTGTTATTGGTCAAGGCGAGTGAGAGGATTGTTACCTTGGTCTGATACCCATAATTCCTATAGTTTGAGAACGAATCATCAAAACCCAGTTTGATTAAAACAGTGAAACGTTTCCACCCACGATCTAAATTCATCTTCACTTCTAATCTATCTGATCTCGAGACTTTTTCGTATTAAAAAAACATAATAAATTACGAGAACCCACTCGAAAAAAAAGTTGATATTTTCCCACTTTTGCTTGTCTAGGATGCAAAGGCCACTAAACAATGTGGGGTGGGGCATGTGTACCAAATAATTGATCAAAAATATAAATGGGGAGTTAGTTCCCTTATGTCATTTATAGAATATATAAGCTGTGAATGTGCATGATAGTACATGCTGTCTGGTGAGTGAAGCAACATTTAGAGACGCAATTAAAATTATTTAATTATTTAATTAAATTAGTATAAAATAATAGTTATTAAAATATTTGAAACTTTAATATATACATATATTTTTTTTTATTATATGATTGAAACTATAATATATATGATCAAAGAGAGAGAGAAAAATAAAGGCCACCACCAGCCATTCCTCTTATCTAACCTATCTCACCAACTCACATCTAGAAGCAATTACCCCTTTTTTAAAAATGAATATATAGTTTAGTTGTAAACCTAAATCGTGTACATTAACCACGGTTAAGTTAACTTATGTTCTATTCGTATAAGTAACTTGTGAGATCCCACATCAGTTGGAGAGAGGAATGAAACATTTTTTTGTAATGGGCCAAAACGGATAATATCCGTTAGCGGTGGACTTAACTGTTAGCCAGACATCGGGTGGTGTGCTAGCGAGGTTGCTAGGCCCCCCAAGAGATGTGGATTGTGAGATCCTGTAACGTTTGGAGATGGGGAAACATTTCTTGTAAGAGTGTGAAAACCTCTCTCTAATAGACGCGTTTAAAACCGTGAGGGATACGTAATGGGCCAAAGTGGACAATATCTACTAGCAGTGAGCTTGAGCTATTACGTAACTAAATCGAGTCTCGTGCTTACGATTTAAGGTACAGAGTGGGCTGGATACACAAATTACCTGAAGTGACACAGCACGTGGAAGCAAAGCCTATTTAGTGGTGCCACGAAATTCATGTACACAACGTGTTTCATGTGTGACTTGTGGACATGGAACTACTGTACGATATACACGAGTTTGTAATGTTCAGCAAAACCCTACTAGCTTCTCTTCCCCTCGTGCCCAATAATTTGTAGCTACTCTTTTAAGTTGTGGTGTTCCTTTATTTGATTATAGTCATATACCGTTACTTTCTTCAATTCTCTCAAATCGTTTTTAAATGTATTTTTTCGCTCACGTTTTCTAAAACATTTCTAGCAAACGTGACTCAAGGTCCTAACATATACAGATGTTGTCGAACGAGTGTAGTACAATTACTATCCAACTAATGCTAGAGGGCGATTATTTATGTTTAAAACTACTCTAGATGCTTAAAAAAAAATAAAAAAATAATAATTTTGAAATTATCCCGTGAAAAGGCTATAAAGGTACGCCCAAATTACAGAGAAGGGCTGGCCTGAGCGTTCCTGCAGCGACACGAAAGGGAAAACCGCCATTTTCAGCAACCACAAAGCAAAAGAAATTGTTTACTAAAACTCCGACCAACGGCGGCGCAGACCCACAACCCCTACTGGGTTTCAATCGATTTTTCTGATTGTTCTTCCGCGAGCTCAAATGGGTCGGTCGCCCTGCTGCGAAAAAGCGCACACAAACAAAGGTGCGTGGACCAAAGAAGAAGACGAGCGCCTCATCGCTTATATTCGAGCTCACGGCGAAGGCTGTTGGCGTTCTCTTCCTAAAGCCGCCGGTCTCCTCCGCTGCGGGAAGAGCTGTCGATTGCGGTGGATTAACTACCTCCGCCCCGATCTTAAGCGCGGCAATTTCACCGAAGAAGAAGATGAACTGATAATCAAGCTTCATAGCCTTCTGGGTAACAAGTAAGTTTGGGGGAAATTTCGATGGGGAATGTTTTGTTTGAGCATTTTAATTCATGGGGTTTGATTTTGATTTAGGTGGTCTTTGATTGCTGGGAGATTGCCCGGAAGAACAGATAATGAAATTAAGAATTACTGGAACACTCATATTAGAAGAAAGCTCTTGAACAGAGGAATCGACCCTGTTTCTCATCGCCCCATCAACGAGCCTGCTCAGGAAACGGCTTCAACCACGATCTCTTTCAGTGCTAATGATGTGAAAATGGAAGAGAAATCATCCATGGCTGTTGAAGATGATACTAAAAACATAGAAATCGAAACCCCAAATGAAGAACGGTGCCCAGATTTGAACTTAGAGCTCAGAATCAGCCCACCATATCAGCCACACCCTGAGAAAATGGTAGCCAAGAGCCTCTGTTTTGCTTGTAGTTTGGGATTACAGAACAGCAAAGACTGCCACTGCAAAATTGTGTATAATATTGGGACTTCCAGTGGGAATAACAGCAGCGTTGGGTATGATTTTCTTACCATAAACAACAGGATTCTTGATTATAGAAGCTTGGAGATGAAGTGAATTTCTGATTTTTCTTGAAATCTCTCCAACTTCTTCACTCCCTCTGATTTGTAAGATTTACAGTTCATATTGGTATAGTATGATTATGAGTACAGTTGCAGAATTAGTTCATGATTTTCCTTCTTTTTGATACTCATTTTGGCTGACTGAGATGAACAAGAACAAAGTAGATATCATTTTCTGGGAAATGGGTACTCATTTTTGTGCCATAGATATCAATTTTCTGTCCATTGGAGGGTGTGGATAAGCTCTATGAGGAGGAGAATGGAGGGTGACCCATCTCTTCCATAGTTAAAGCTCTGTTGTTTATGATGTTAAAAAGAGGTTGAAATTGAAATAATATAAAAAGGGGGGTTGAAGGATCTAAGCACTGTTCGTAGTACCATTCTTTGTCTACCAAACTTCTTAGCATTTATATCAGCTCCATCATGACTCAACCTACCATATATATCCACTAGAATTTGGATATCTGTTTCCATTTATCTTCTTCCCCTTTTTCCCCCTTTTCTGCCTTATCATGCAACTCCCATTATACACCACACTTTTGGTCGCTATCAAATTTCTCTTACCCTTTCTACTTTTGATATCCGTCACGCTACCCACCCGTATATATACCATAAATATGATTAAGATATACGTCCTTAATCAAGAATTCAGGGTTTCAAATCTTCATTCAAGAAGACAACGAGTGCAGCTTTACTTCAATCCTCATTGTCTAAACCTGTTGCCATTACCCCACAGGTAGTTGAAACCCTTTATCTAAAATCTTTTTGCCCATTAATGCAATACATGAATTGGGTTCAGAATGTCGTTCACAATGGTGAATCTGATCAATAAAGGGTAAAGGGCGACTGAGTATGCTCCCCGACCCTCTTGTCCATGTTCTCTTTAGGGCTCCTACGGTTGTCCAGTTGAAATTTTTGAATGATTGGGTATGCTCCCGACCCACATCCTTATTAGTCAGTAAACTTGGAATGTCGATAAAAAGTTTTAAAGCCACAATTTTTAGATAAATTTTAGCTAAAAAAAAGTTTAATAATTTACTAATTTCCCCAAAATGGTAATCCTAATATTGAGATTGAGCACTACTATAAGGTATTTGTGTGAATGTGACCAATGAGAATTACCCAAAATTCTTTATAAACTAATTGTTTTTTTTATATTAATTTGTCTAATTTTGACCAAATTAGATGAGTCATCCCCACCTCCCAAATCTTATCCATGATTTCACTAACTATATTTATGTTTTTTTTATGGGTCTCATCATCTAATTTCTTATTATATATATATATATATATATATATATAAACAAAATATGAATAATATATATACGGGACTTCATATGTATTAGATTCAGACAATTCAAAAATTCAACGAGATTCTATATGTTTAGGTTTATTTTATTTTACTCTTCTTAAAAAATAAATATAATTTTGAAAAATTTTAAAATTCAAAAACTAAAACGAAATATAAATGTGAGAAATAATAATAATAATAATAAGAAGATAAATAAAAAAAATGATTAGATAAATGAATGGGAAAATTAAATAGTATGGGCCAAAAAGAGGACACTTTTACAACTCTTTCACTTTTGTGTCTCTTTTTCTAAAGGGGTTAGGTTGAGAGAATAGAAGCTTCCACTAGATATTTTTCTCCCTCCCCTCCCATTTGTCACATTTCATTTTATTCCAAAGTTTATATCACATATTTTATTTTATTCTAAAGTTTAATTCACTCATTTCATTTTATTCCAGGTTTTATTTCCACTTTTTTCCACATTTTTTCATTTCAAATTCACCCATTTCATTAGATTTGGATCGGTTGGTTTATAGAATTCGGGACTTTGTGATGGTTGTTCGGTTCGTCGCTGAAATACATTAGGATAAAAAAAATCTTTTACTGTGTTCGAAAAAATAAACGAGATAGTAAAATACGAGTGAAAGAGATGTCTATAGGCAGAGTAGTGGAATACTGTAAATTTAGTCTCCTAATTTTATTTAAAAAATGTGAATTAATTTAGGGTTTTGAATAGATATTCGTTATTAATATTGTTTCTTATTTATTTTTTTATTTTAAATATAAAATTATTTATATAAAAACAAAAATTTTTATAGTGCTATAAAATTGGATGACCTCCCAAATGATAAATGCAAACAAAAAAAATTCAAATATGTAAAGAAATATTTATTAAATTTTAATATATAATAATTTACTCTTAAAATTCATAACAATTTTATTCTGATCGATATAGAATAGATCAACGAACACTTTTTTTACCTAGTTTTGATACAAGTTGTCCCGACACGATTAATGTGTTACCAATTTTATATAAAAACCTTAAACTATAAATTTAGTCTACAATATCAAATATTTTCGATCTGTCTTAATAATAAATAGGTTAAGATTAGGCGGTAACCCATTTTCGGATTGGTTGGGTTCTAAAAAATGTTAATCCGCGAACCGACCTGAATATTTAAAATTAAAAAAATTCAATCAATCTCAAACAGTAAAAAAAAACTATATTTAAATTAGGTAGTACAAATTAATCAGATTTTCGAGTCATTTGAACACTTATAATAAAAATTCACAAACTACTACTACAAAATAAAAACTTAAACCTAATATAAATGCATAAAAAAAATAGAAATATAATGAAAAGGGAACGGAATGGGGAGGAAGGGTAAAAATGTAATAAAAGAGAAGTGATAGGGGCAAAAAAGGGAGAAGTGAACATGAAAACGTCAGCATCGGGAAGGGTACCTAACCTAACCTAACCTAACCACACCTAACCAAACCAAACCAAACCAAGCCTCCTCTCTTCTTGGGGTTTATTATTATATAATGTAATTAATTCTATTCATCATCATGTGCGTTGTTCCCTACGTGGACCCACCTCTCTCACCACATCACATGCCCCTCCTCCCACCGACCTTCTTTCCTGTATTATTTTCAATTTTTTTTTGCCACGTCAACCTCCTCTTATAACTTACGTGGAATCTATTAATATTTAAATTTTATTTATATGCCCAAAATCTCAAGATAAAACTAACAAAAATAATAAAATTTAAAACAAGATTATAAGTTATCATTTATTTAAAAATTATTAAATTTTAAAAGGTTTAAGAATATTTTTTTTAACGGTTTTCATACTAATATTAAAAAATAAATAAAAAATTTATAAGTTCGAATGTATTTTTTAAACAAATAGTAACCATTTATATCTAAAATATTTTTAATTTTAGGATATTATTGTTTTAGCATGTATTTTCTTTAATTTAGTTTAAAAAAACATCAAAATTTAAAAAAATAAAAAAATAAATGGTAAATAATAGGAAACTAATTAATTATTAACAGAGCGATAACATTCAAATTTTTAATCTTTGAATTCATATGCTAATTATTGTTACACGTTTAAATAATACAATTTTTAATAGATTAAAATTCATTGATGTGGTTATTAATTAAATAAATAAATAAAATACATTTTTTATGTTCCACGTGTGAATCAAATTAGATTAGAACAATTAATTTGACACGTCATCGAACAGCATGGAACCACACGAAGGTCAACTCCTAACCCTTAATTTATTATTTTTGTTATATATTATTAATATAATTAATGTTTTTTCTTTTTATTTTTTCAAATAAGTAATTACCATAAATATTTGGTTTTATAATTGTGGCTGTTTTCCTAAATTAAAAAAAAAAAAAAAAAAAAAAANGGTTATCATTTAAAATAAATAATAATAATAATAAATTAGTTTAATATTTATGGATGAAATAAATTTTAATAGAGTTTATGTTGGGTTCAACCGTTATTTTTAATGTAGCTAAATTATTAAATAATTTAACGAATTTAATTTTCATTCACTAAAAATTTTTTAACAAAATTATTTAACACCTGTTAACTCATTAATTACATAAATATATTCAATAATTAAATGATATCTAGAAATAAGTAATTTCGAAGTAAAATATCGAAAATCATGTAAAAAATATGAGTTTAGCTTATTTATATTTATTATTATTTAACAAAATGTTTAACTGGACCGCTTCGAAAATGAAAATTGTATATAATTAAATAGGAAGAGAACGTAGAATATTTTAAAGGAATTTTTATTTTTACTTTTAAAAAGAAATAGGGTGAGTTAGGTAATTATATTAATGAGGTAACAACATAATTAAATGTATATAATGTAATATGATCAACCATATATTATATTGATTAGCTACACATTTTATAACTTGCTTTAATGGCATAATGTTTAGGTAAAGAAAAAAATATAGCACAAAGTTTGAGTTGAAAGGAAAAGAAAAAGGTAATTAATAAGGTTGGTAAGATCTATACTATAGTCCATGATTTAGTGAGAGAAAAATATGACTTAGAGAGAACAAAAAAATAAAAAGAGAATTATTTTTTTTTTAATTTTTAATTTTTTAATTTTATTGTTGTTGGGTTAGTTTTTTTTTTTAAATTTGAATTGATAATATTTTTTAAAAAATTAATAATATTTAACGTTTGTAATTGATGAAGTGATGTGTTCTAAATGTTTGATATGAGATTTTAGTTATTGATGTAATTGTATATTGAATAATTAAAAATTTTAAAATAATTTAGAAAAAGAACAACGAGAACCCTCTCAACACTACCTACTTAACCCAAATCGAAAATAGAAGGTTGGGTTGGGTTGGGTTGGGTTAGGTTGTCAATTCTATTCGGGTTATTCAGGTCATTAATCGAACTAACCTGAAATTTCAATTAAGTCTAAAAGAGTTTTCTAACCTAATCTATGTGCACGGGATATGATGTTTTGGTTTTGATAACTTCTTTATTACCATGAGTGATGGTGATGGTGATAGTGATGGTGAATATATTTTTTAAATCTCCAATTTTTTTAAAAAATTTATTCTTTTAATGTTAGCGAGAAAAGGTAGAAAGTTGAAAAAGAAAAACAAAAGATATTTAGCGAGTGTTTGCAAGCACGGTTTTGAGTTCGGGTGAGTTTGACTTCGAAATCCTAACTCGTGTTTGAGGCAAAGGATTGGGTACCTTGGGTTCCACCCCGCCCTCCAAATCCATTCTAAAACCATGTTTTCTCTTTCTTTCATAAATTTTTCACGTCTTAATATAAAACCTAATAAACATATAATTCCACAATTTTTTTTTTTAAAAAAAAAAATCGGATGATTTTCAACTTTCTCGTGTTGGAACAGAATATTTACAAAATCGTTGTAAGATCAAACATTATTCCCTAAAATTTATTTGAGATTAGTCTTTTTCTTCCTAAGCAAGTTTTTGAGAAGGTTTGACTTAGTTGTTCGTTTTTTTTTTCCTTTCAGAATCATATCAATCAATTTTGATTTTTTTCGATCGAACAAAGTAGAGAAATATTTTCATTGGCATTGAAAAAGTATAACCTACGCAATGAAAAAGGAACCACGAACCACGAACCGCAGTTGCCAATACCTTGAAATTTTGATATAAAAATTAAATTATCAAATCGTTTTCCACTTGAGATAAGGTGGAAAATAAATATTGAAGAAAATTGCAAAGAAGATATGTGATGTTTTCTCTACCACTTGATCTTCCCCTCAATTATTTCGTCATGTTTTTTTCTAACATTATCCAATTATATATATATGTATATATTATATATATGTATACATATATGTGTATATATATATATGTATATTATATATATATATATTATATGTATACATATATATTACAATCTGAATTTTTTAGTGAATAGACTAAAAAAAATAGACTAAAATAAAAGGGTTGAATGAAAATTAAAAACTTCTAAATTTATTTTATCTTAAAGTATGAAGCGAGATAAAAAGAAAAAAAAAAAAAAGACGAGTCCACATTCGCTATTAAGAAGATCGTAATCCCTGCCTTGTGGTCCGTCAAGAGAAAGGGTACGACCATTCTTAGTAGGGAATAAACCAGTCCTAGATTCAAAAGGTGTAGTTAACCAAGTGAACTTCCTTTTTCTATGGACGGCTTATTTTGCCGTCAAAGTACCTATGGTACCCGTTCATATTTCTTTGGTATCCATTCATATTTGGACTAAGTAGCCAAAATCGGGTTATAAATTCATCTCCATTATTATATAATCTTAAAATAAAAAGAACATTATTATGCAATCTTAAAAAGAAGAACAAAATTAGACGGTTAATTCTCAAGGTAGACATTATTATACTATCGTAAAAGGTCATGATTTCTGACATAGTATTTCTTCTACTCCGAAGAGAAAATCGAGTTTTAGTTAAAGGGAAAGCTATATATGAAGGACAACATCATGAACCATTGTGAAGGTCCGTGATTCTAAGCACTCGACCGAGTCCACAAACAATTATAAGAAACCCACAATGTTGGACAATAAATTACACACAAGGAGGAAAGAAAAGAATCCAAGTATGAACAGAGGGGTATTATTTAGAAGAATGGGAGTGGGCAGCTGCTTTTACAAGAGTGGTGGGCTTGAAAGCACTTTTTGGGTTTAGAGCCTTTCTGATCTTCAAAACAGCCCACGCTGTTCCAATCGCATGCCCTGCTGCGCCAAGCCCTTCATTCGTTGCTTGGGCTGCTTGATCTCCATATCTGTGGATCAGATTATTAAGAACATAACACACTAAATTCTCCACCAAGATGGGAGTTTCCAGTGGCGTACCTGTCTGAAACAAGGCCTGTGGTCACAACGGCTGTGGTTGACATCACATTCTTCCCTGCTACTTCAACTGCATCGCATACCTTGTCTGTTCATCATCATACAAGATTCATAATCAGTAAACCACTTCAGGGTTCGTTTTCAGATATGACATGATCTAATCAAATGCGTGTGTATTAATGAAATCGGATAGCAGATGTTGGGGTTTAGGCACTCGAGGCCAAACCCATCACGACGGATTGAACTGGGTCGGTTTGGATCATTGAATGTAGTTCCACTCGTTCAATATCTGTTGTTTGAGCCCATTTTCAACTTCTCCTAAACTGATAAGTTGATTGGAGCCCAACAGTTGTTTCATGAGTTTTACATCTCAGACTAGTAGTGAAGTGACATTTGTAGCTAACATCTCCGACAGGTAGTTAAATGACATTTGTAGCTAAAAGAAAGGCCTACCAGTGTCGAGTAGTTAAATGACGTGTTGTCCATGGCGGATACCCCATTCCAAATCCCTTTTACATGCTTCCATCTTAGATAGGTCCTTAATACTTCTGTTGTATTAATGTGATGTGCATGACCGGTTACCATAACCATGTCTACACGCACCAGGGCCCCAAAATATATTAGAGGGAAATGTGACTAGTGGTTAATTTTTCCTACCCGAGTTATATGATATATAAGCTATGATGTTTCTTTCTTTACTTATAGCTATATAACGACTCTCAAACTTTTTGAGACCTTGCTTTCAAACTCCCTTTCAAATCTATTTCCTCCTCACATTTTCTAAAACATTTCTGGCAAACGTAACTCGAGACTCGAGCATACGCCCCGATATTATCTCGAAGTCTGAATTTCCCACTGCTGACTTGTTCACTAAGTTAGAACAAATGCCGCACCATCGCTATCCCACTGCCGCAAGAGCGCGATTGTGACACCCCACACGCTAACATAGAAAGAGATTCTCCTAACGAGCTATTCCATGCCTAATCCCAGTTTCGATTAAAGAGCAAAGTAGGCTATAGATCTTACACCAACCCATTACGCCATAACCCCATAATTCATCAAGGTTGATCCCGAAGATCAGACTCTTGATAACAACTTAAGCACTAATCCATACCAACCAAGTTCCTATATTCTATGGTAATCAAGAGACTTCAGCTTGATGAAGATACAGATAACAGCAATCTCAAGCAATAATTCAAGTCATAAGTTACGAGAACAAGTAAAGGGATGAGAGTTGAAGAGCTTACTGAATCCATCCAATGAAGCAAGGACAATTTCTCCAGGTAGAAGGCTGAAGAACTTCTTCCCAACTTTGGAGTTCACTATTGAACTTGTGAAGAATCCAGACACCTTCACAACCCCAGAAAGTATTCCAGTCGCCACTTTCTCCGTCATCTTCGTTAGCTTCTTTACACTGAAACAGAACCACAAGAACACCATAATCCCATCAATTTCCAGTTCTTCATTACTTCAATCTCTAAACTACGATCATTTTCAGTGCGTAATTACAATGAAAAAGGGGTAAAACAATTGCAAACCTCTTAATACTTCTCATGGCGGCTGGACTGATCTCTGCATCAGAACGAGGCCCCATTCGTTTCTTCATGAACTCATTGCCCCAATTCAACCTATCCACAGTAACATCCCCACACCACAGAATTCCCTTAATCACCTGTCCAGAACCCGCCGCAATCAGCCTCGCAGCCTTCCCACTGTAATCGTCAACGTTGGGAGCCAACGTCGTCCAATAAGCCGCCGATCTCTCTTCCAGTAACTCCTTCTTCTCCTCCGATGCGGCCATATCCTCCGGCGAAATTTCCCTAGCCACTGACCCATCCAGAACCTCCCATTTCCCCGATCCCTTCACCGCCTGCACAGAAAAACAACTGTACTGATCCAAAATCCGATCCAACTCCTTCAATAGCTCCTCCTGCCCCTTCGACGCGACGGTCAGACCGTAGTTCAACATTTCGGGCACTGAATCGTGATTTTCCAACGATCCATTAGGGGGAACGCTGAGAGTAAAGAAGTAGTGAGAATCGTCAAGTTTCACGGAGGGCTCATCTTTAGCCAATGGCCACTGAAGTTCATCCCCAACACGAGCGAGTACGGCAACGACGTTATTCCCCTGGTTGAGACCGACGATCGAGAACTCACCAGAAGCGAGTTCAACGCTGTTTTGTTTTTCGATCAAGTGGACTATAACGCCCGGAATTTTGACGAGGACTTGCTCAAAGGAATCATGGTGTTTTTGATCGGAAACAGGGGCGTCTTCTTCGGGGAAGAGATTCTCGGCGAGGTCTTTCATGTCGACGGCGGGATAGAGGGAAGGTGCTGAAGAAGAAGAAGAAGACATGGATGGATTCAGAAGTGTTTAGAAATGATCGGAATGAAGATTGATCGATCACCGGAGAAGAGAGTTGCAGATATTTATGAGAGGGAAATCGTAGGAAGGAAGGAAATACAGAGCGTGTCGGTTAGCATACAGAGCGCGTGGCATTCGTCGAGGTTGCCGCGTAGAACTCGCGGTCTTCTTCTACTTACTTCTTCGTTCTTTCCTCTTTCAGTTTTAAGCCAAAAATTGTTTTTTTTTAATGGTAAAAATTAAGAGGATAATTAATCTTTAGTAAAATAATAAATTTTTATAACAAGTTTAGTCTTTTCTAAGTACCCATTTATTTTTTAATTTTACTTTCAAAAAAAATATTTATATATTTTAGAAGAGACAATAATATATTCGATACATAATGTTGGACAAAAATCAACTTTATAGTGTCTAAAATAATTTCACGGCAATATAGAATTTTGTTTGAATTAAATCTGTTTTGGCTTGTTACATATTGTCGTCAGTCTCACGGTTTTAAAAAACGTCTACTAGGGAGAAATTTCTACACCATCATAAGGAATGTCTCATTTCTCACCCCAAGTGAGATCTCATAATCCACCCCTTTAAAGCTAGCGTCTTTGTTGGCACACCCCCTCATGTTTGACTCTGATACCATTTGTAATAGATATTGTTTGCTTTAGCCCGTTACCTATTGTCCTCACCATTTTAAAATGTTTCTAATAAAAAAATGTTTCCACTGATACCATTTGTAATAGATATTGTTTGCTTTAGCCCGTCACCTATTGTCCTCACCATTTTAAAATGTTTCTAATAAAAAAATGTTTCCACACTCTTGAAGGAAGACTTAGTTTCTCTCTGATATATGTGAGATCTCACAATCACATTGATATGGAAGAGAGATAAAAAAGGAAAAGAATCATTGGAGAAAACAAGCTCATACTCATCCTTAAGATAGACACAAACTTATCAGTGACAAGCTTTGAGAGAGAAAAATCTACAAAAAAAAAAAAAAANGATGCTACAATGGTAAAACTCGAGATCACGAGGAGAAGAAATCATTCAAAAATGAGATGACGGTGTACATAAATGAGATCACGATGGACGGTAGGACGAAGACTATCTAAGGCAGTAAGTGGTCACAACTTGTGAAGCAGGCACAATCAGTAACAAGGGAAGTGGGACAACAAGAGGGAAATACGAAGTCGAGAGATAGAAAAACTGAAGGCTAGTTTAGGTCGATTCCTAGGGCTACACGAGACGACACTTAAATAATCATTTTAATTTAATTTTATACTTTTAAAACATCAAATTATAAAAAGAAAAAAGAAAGTAAAATTACAAAATCTGAAATTAATGTTCATATAAGGAAATATTTTCCTTTTGTGAAACCCCCAAAGGGTCTTCTTCTATAACAGCAAACCAAGAACAGAGAGATTTTACAGCGATTGAATCAAATGGGTAGAAGAAATCGAGCACGTCCTAGAAGAAGAACACCTTCGATCCAAGAAGTTTGGGCTTCCAATTTCGATCATGAAATCCTCCGCCTCGAACGCTGCCTTCAAGCTAACCATATCCTATCCATCGACACCGAATTTCCTGGGTGCATTAGGAGCACCCCATGGGGCTCGATCGATGAACGCGTCTACGAAGATCTCCGATTCAACGTGAACCAAACCAAGTTAATTCAACTGGGTTTAACAGCTTCTGATGAATCTGGGCAAGTCGCCGGCTCATGGGAGTTCAACTTCTCCGATTTCGACCATCAAATCGACACTCAAAATCCTTCATCGATTTCGTTTCTGGAACAGAACGGTCTCGATTTTGCGAAGCTCAAGAAACAGGGGATCCCCTTAAGCCTATTCACTCTAAAATTCTCGCGTATCATACGAAGAAGCCGTGTTCGTAAATGGGTCACATTCCATGGATTATACGATATTGGGTATCTTGTGAAGGCGATGGGGGTAGCCGAGGAGTTGCCGGAATCAATGGAGGAATTTGCAGAGATGGTGGCGCGTGGAGTTGGGGTTGTGAGGGATTTGAAGGAGGTGGCTCGGTGGTGCGAAGGGCTGGAACAGGGGAAGGTTGGGCTTGAGAGACTTGGGGAATTGCTGGGCGAGAAGAGGTTTGGGATGAAGCACCATGCTGGTTCGGACAGCTTGTTGACTGCTTTTGTGCATGCGAAGATGGCGCGGTGGCTCGGTTTGGAATCAGGGTGTATGACGGCCATTTGTATGGGCTTCAGAACAAGTTCAAGGACATGAACGTGAATCAGAGGATCATGTTTGGGCAGATTTGTTGTTCGTTGTGGGATTATGAATGATTTCTATGAGTTTTTGTTTATCATTATGGAGTAGTTTTAAGTCGATCTCGGTGTAAGTTGAGAAAATCTTCTGAATGAATTTGAAATTTTAGTTGTATTGATTTGATCGTACAACATGTTCAAAGTCTAATTAGATTTGGATGTAACCTTATTCTCGAATTGGTGCCTCGAATAAAACATACATGGAATCAACAGAGAAAGGTCTGATCACAAATGATAAGGAAATCAGTCCAATAGCTCTAATACCACATGATAACGAATCAAACTATAAAACTCTCGCACCAAATAATAAGAAATCACTACAACGGGACAACGGGAGTAAGATTCAAATTAACTTGTTGATCGAATATCTCAAGACAAGAACACGGGTTTGAAATCTGAATCACTTCATAAACAAGACTTATCCTGTCAAACTTTAATGATTATACATGCAATCTAAACTATATAAAATTTTAAAGAAACTTAGTCATTGTTTAAAGAAAAGTACAAAACTCTGTTTAAGTTACTTACAAATACAACATACATACTCTATATAACCTCAAAATAAAACGGTTAAACTCATTACAAGAGTTATAATATTCCTACTGTATAACTAGCGGTAAAGGTAACTAAACTAAATAGGAATAAAACGGTTAAACTCATTACAAGAGTTATAATATTCCTACTGTATAACTAGCGGTAAAGGTAACTAAACTAAATAGGAAGTCTTAAAATATATTAATAAAATAAAATAAAATAACTTTATTATTCTTTTAACGTGGCATAAATTGAAATATGTTTTGATAATTTTAACAACATTTTCTTCCCATATTCGAAATATAGTGTATGATTGATGTCTCTTAGTTCATATGTGATACAAATTTTTTCATTTCCAAAAAATTCAACTAAATTCAAATAATAATAATAATAATAATAATCTAACCTGACCTGACCTTTACAGTTTAGATTGGATTGCATTGGTCTAGTTATCAAAGTTTATAAACTCTCTGAAGTTTTCACTATATTTACTTTTAATCATCTTTGTTAATTTTCTATTAGTTAATTAATTTAATGATTAAGTTTTTAACTAATTTTCAACATAAAAAAGTGTAATATTTTGAAAACTAAAGATAGGATAAAAATTAAATTTCAAATTTATGAGTGAAAATAAATATTAATAATAGTTACAAAATCAAATACAATTTGTTGTTAAAGAATAAATAATATATTTTATTGCATTTTAACGGTCCAAATACAGCTATAATTTTGGAGTCTGATTTATTAAATTAATAATTCAGCTCAAGAAAGCATTTATATTCCCATGATAAAAATATTATCATTTTCAAAAATCCCAACAATCCTATATTTTTGGCGCCAAATTCAAATCTACCGCTCTATCTTACCGCTCTCCTATTAGGATAAGGAAATTCGAACATAATTATATTTCTGCTATAAATATTCTCCGTTCGTCGCATATCGAAGAAGTTTGATTCAACGAAGAACACACACACAGCAAATTCAAAAACAAAAATAGAGAGATTTTCTAACGTAATGGATAGAATTGTTCGAGGCCCGAGAGGAGATAACCCTTTGATTAGAGAGGTATGGGCTTACAATCTCGATCATGAAATCATTCGGCTCGACCGTTGTTTGCTATCGTACTCAGTTATGTCGATCGACACTGAATTTCCTGGGTGTATCAAGAGAACTCCTTGGGGCACGATTGATGAAGAACTCTACGCAGACTTTCGATTCAATGTCAACCAAACCAAAGTGATTCAACTGGGTGTGACAGTTTCTGATGAAGTAGGGAACATCGGCGGTACATGGGAGTTTAATTTCTCTGACTTCGATCCTGAAATCGACGCTCATAACCCTGCGTCGATTTGTTTTCTGAAACAGAACGGCTTGGATTTTGGGAAACTGAAAAAAGATGGAATTCAGGTTAGAAAATTCGCAATAAGATTCTTATATACGATACGAAAGCATGCAATATATCGGTGGGTTACATTTCACGGATTATACGATATTGGATATCTGATGTTGGCGATGGGTGTGGTTAAAAGCTTGCCGGAAACATTGGGCGAATTCGAATGGATCGTGGCGAGGAGAGTGGGGACCGTGAGGGATTTAAAACATATGGCGCGATTCTGCGAAGGGCTCGAAGGGGGGAATTTAGGACTCGAGAAATTAGGGCAATTGCTGGACCAAAAACGCTTTGGATTGAAGCATCACGCTGGTTCAGATAGTTTAATGACTGCGCTGCTTCATGAGAAGATGTTGCAACGGTATGATTTCAATGCGGAAATTTGTGATGGGTTTTTGTATGGGTTGTCGAAGAAATTCGAGGAGTTCGTGGGCTTGCAAACACATCGCATATATGTTCAAATTCAGTGTGCGAGAGTAAAAGCTATGGTGATTCATAAGAAGATGTTACAACTATTTGACGTGGAAAGTTGCAATGAATACGAGCTCTCGAAGAAATTAAAGGAGTTCGAGGTCTTGAAATCACACTTCAGATTTGTTGAACACGAGTATGAGATGGCGCAATTTTGTTATTACAATGCTTGCAACATTATGTACCAAGGATTTCATCTTTGATATCCATTCTAGGTTTTTTTGTTAGCCGTTTGAGTAGTTTAGGTAGATTTTGATTTTGTAATTTTGTATAAAGTGGTAATAAAACTCTGCACCATGCATCCACACCGCTAGTATATACTGTCCTTTTTTATTTCCACTCAAGGTTTTAAAACGCGTCTACGATGGTAGGTTTCTATATTCTTACAAGGGTGTTTCGTTTTCTCCTGACCAATGTGGGACATCACAATCCACCCTCCTTTGGGGCTAGCGTCATCGATGGCACCCGTTAACATAAATACCCATAAAAATTGTACAATCCACCATCCATAGGTTCAATGTGGAGATCCGTGATTCCTCAACATAAATACCCATAAAAATTACAGATGAAATACAGAAAATATATGAAACTAAGTTGATATAAGTTTAAGAGCTCAAAAAGGAAGTAGCAAATTTTTTAGTTTTTTTTTGTGTTGTTTTTTAATGGATCATAAGAACATGATCGAACTTGGAAGGTTTTTACTATTACAACGGCTCTAATTTGGTAACTACCAGTGGTGTTCGGACCACATGCTTTCCATCAGACCATAAAAGAGAACCAAAGACTGCACCCACATCGCCTAGTGTCAGATTCTGGTTGTTAGCTGATATGGCCACTACGAAGCTCTGTTTCTTTACTGCCGTTGAGAATACTAGTTTCGATGGTTTTACCTTCACCGTCGCCCCTTTCGGAGCTTCGATTTTAGCTTGGTACACCGAATTCGCCGCCCCCACGTTCGTCGCCGTTCGGATAAACGATTTTGTGGACAACCCTTTTGATAGACTGGAAAACACTGCTACGATTGATGGGTAGTTCAAATTCCCTGGCAATGGCTTCCTCGTTGGACATTTCACCGGCGTTCGAGATATGACCTGGATCATCTTTGATCTGTAGCCGATTGAGCATAGGAAGTTGACATAATCGGTGTTTGTAATGTCGTAGACTAGTCCAGGGTCCATTGCAAGGCCGAGATTCACATGACCGGCACCGAAATCGTACGGCGTAGAAGCTTTTCCGGTGGATTCTTCCGTCGTCGGCTGCCGTCGGTTGTCGGTGATTCTTGCGGTGGTCATCATGGCGGATCTTACTGCCGCCGGACTCCAATCGGGATGTGCTGATTTCAACAGAGCGGCAGCTCCACTTATATGAGGACACGCCATTGATGTACCTGACAAGATATTGAACTCTGTTTTTCGTGTATCGAAGTCTAAACCAGTTGGGCCGACGACGTCTGTCCAAGCGGCTAAAATGTTAACCCCTGGTGCGATCATGTCCGGTTTTAGAATTTCAGGGTTTAATCCATTTGGCCCTCTTGCAGAAAACGAAGCCACCACCGGCGCCGGTTTGATTCCGATTCGTGTGCCTCGGAAGGCGATGGTGGCGGTGGGATTTCCAGAGGACGATGCGTAGGCTTTCATGGCATCGCCTTCTACAGAGCCGACGGCGCAGGCGGGAAGGATATGGGCATCGCCGACGAGTCCTTCACCGTTCGAAATTCCATTCGCCAGAATCATTCCGACGCCGCCGGCCTTCTTCACCACCAAACCTTTCGCCACTCTGGGGCTACTTCCTCTGTCGCAGATAACAATTTTTCCGGTCACAATCTTAGGGTCAAGCGAACTCTCCATACAGAGCGAAGCAGAGAGCTCCCCTGATTTTCCAGGGTAAACCAACGGATACATTGTACCGTTCAATGGCGCTCCGGCGTACAGCGAAACGCCGTGAATCTTCCGTCGGTTTCCCATAATCACCACCGCCGGGAAATTCCGGTCAATTGTACCAGCTCCGACCGTCGTAATCCACGGCGCTAAGTTCGTCACTGACATCCCATTGGGTCCATCATTGCCAGCCGAAGACGAAACGAAAATGCCCCTAGAAGCGGCGCCGTACGCCCCGATTGCAATTGGGTCAAGATAATACGGCGTGGAAACGCCATCGCCGCCACCAATCGAGATCGAAATGACATCGACGCCGTCGTTAACAGCAGAATCAAACGCAGCGAGAATATCGGAATCGAAACAACCCGAATTTTTCCAACAGACTTTGTAAACTGCCAAACGTGCCTTAGGGGCCACACCCTTCGCGATTCCCGAAGCATAACCCTCCAAACTCGCCTGAAACGCGTGACGCCCAGCCGCCGTCGATGCCGTGTGAGTCCCATGGCCGTCGGCGTCTCTCGGAGATCGGTACTCAACGGTGTCGTTAATCCCAATAATCGGACCAGCAGCGTTGGCCCCTGCTTCGTGACCCTTAGAGAAAAACCTCGCACCGACGATCTTCCTATTACAGTTTTTGGCCGTGAACTTAGTTCCAGTCTGACAAACCCCTTTCCACCGGCGAGGAATCGGCCCCAAATTCACATCGGAGAAGCTCCGCCGTTCAGGGGAAATCCCAGTATCGAAAACTCCAATGATTACATCCGACCCATAATCGGAATCAGACCACAAACCACGCTGGTTTCGAAGGCCGAGAAATTGAGGGGAACGCGTGGTGTGAAGCTGACGGCGACGGTCCTCAAAGACAGCAAGCACAGAAGGGTGTTTTCCGACGGAATCAGCTTGCTCTTGAGTGAAAGTTGCAGAGAATCCATGAACCACGGTGTCGTAAACATGGAGGATTTTGTGGGATTCGGCGAACTCGGAAGTGTACCAGTGGAAATGGGTGGGAAAAACAGAGGGTTTAGCGAAACTGTCCACACGGAAGATGAAGGTCTTCAATGGCGGATCAGCCGGAACTGTAGAGCCATGGATTAACAGGAGTAGAGAGAAGAAGATGGAAGAGGAGAGAGAAGCGGCGAAACAAGCGGCCATTAGAGAGTGGAAATGGAACTGAATACGCCGACGAGCAGAACTGGGGGGGAGGGAATATAAAAGAGACGACTGTTCAATTCCTTTAATTTAAATTAATTAATTGTTAAATATAAAATTAAGAACTAAACGACGCCGTTAAGGGAGATTTGATGAGTCAGCGTCTTTTAGTTGCGGGACCGGTGGAAAGTACAATTTGTCGTTAAACGACGCCGTCTCGTGCAATATTATTTATTATTGCTATATTTCAAAATTATTTATTTAAATTCAAATAAAAGGGAAAAGTAAAAAAAAAACTGTGGGGTTGCTTTCGTAAATTTCTAAAACTAGATGGGTATTTAAGAAATTATTTTTAAAAAAGGGGGAAAAGTGGAATAATTGATGCATTAGCTTGCGTGGATGATAATAATGAATAATGTACTTAATTATTAATTTAATGTTTATTTTTTTTTTATAAGAAAAATAGAGACATGGATATTTGATGAGTGATACACCAATGTACATATTTAATGCATGATAATTAGTAGGTAGGTCGGATTTAAAGCGTGACGATTCTTTTACATAAATTTAGATTCATATAATTTAAAACGTCTTTAATTAATTATATTATATTTTGTAAGTAAAGCTTTAATTTTTTAATTTTGGTTGTCCTTTGATTAACTCAAATTTTAATTTTTTAATGTCACGTTAAATATATAGTTTTTGAAGAAATTTTTATTAAGATCAAATTGATACTGGGCACTTTAAAATTTATTAAAAATATTTAAAAAAATATAATTAATTTGAGTATTGTCTAACCAATCGATAATTAAAAAATACTAAAATAACTCAAATAATTAGATATTTACGTCAACTCGAGTTTAGCTAAGCTAATTGAAACATATATCATCGATAAAGAGTTCAAATATTCGAATCTCACTCTACTCGAACGTTGAAAAAAGTCCGGGATTTTGGAGAGTGCTTGATAAGCACGTGCCATGAAGCGCGTGGCATAAGAAAGCGTGCAGTTTTTTTTTTTTTTTTTTTTTTTTTTTTTTTTTTTTTTTTNGCAGGGAACAGCAGAGTGAAGGAGAGGAGATCCTGTGCTAGTGATCTCAATGATCAATGTCATGTTCCCATTCATCCAACCGTTTATTGCCACTAGACCCTAAATCTAATCATCATTCGTTTAAATGGACGGTTCTGATCTCATTGGATCCCACACTGGTGGGTCCTAGACTCAGATAGATATTTTTAGATTATTTTTTATATAAAGAATATTTGCTGGAAAGTTGGATCAATGTTTTTTTCGTGCTTGGCGCTATTTTTAGTTATTTATTTAAATTAATTTATTTCCGCAGTAATAAATTAAGGTTACTTAGTTATAGGGAAAATAAAAGGCCAAAAACAAAATTTTGGATGATTCTTTTTAATAATAATCTTGGCATTTTAAAAAAAAATTATTTTTTAATTAATAGGTATTTAAAAAATAATTATAAAATTAGATGACGATAAATTTATTAAATAAAATTTTTTAATAATTGAAATTGCTTTTTTATTGATTAATAAAAATTTAAGGTAGAAATGTCACCATTTGGATTTTGAGGCCCATGACATCTTTGGTGTTGATTGTTTTGGGCCTCTCAAGGGGCCCAGTAACTAATCATAAACGGGCCCATGGCCTTTATAAAATTTTATGTAAAATTATGGGTTACTTTTCATTTTTATATTAAAGGTTGATAAGTTTTTTTTTTTTTTTTTTAATTCTTTTAAATCTTTTCCTTTTATTGTTAAAAAAAAACATGCATTTTCATTTAGTTTAATTGGACGGATCGAGATATTAAATTATTAGGGGTTCAAATCTGTACCGAACAGATTCTTGAACTAAAAAATTATTTAACATAATATGATACGTGTAGAATAGTTATGTATGACTTAAATACAATTATGGAGCTACCCGTTCATATAATTTAAAAATGAATGACTTATTTATAGTATGGTACTAGTAAGCAAGTAAAATATCAATATCAAAGTACAAAGAAGAATTAATTCCTCGGACTAAATGACATAAATAATGTAAATTGGCCAATTTAAGCATAACAATGTATAAAAACACAAATTATTGAATTCAGAATTTCACTTATTTATATCTTTAATTACTCTCAAATATAATGATGCAAAAACTATTCCTCAAATATTTTAATATAATCGACTAAAACATTATATTATGAACTTAAAATATTAAGGACTTAAATATGTAACAAAATGCTAAAAAGGAAAAAAAAAAAAAATCAAATCATATCAAAAGAAATATATATAAAATTTCAGGTAAATGAATGATACACGTTAAAGTCTCAACTAACTAAAACATAATGTCCTAAATCAAAAGAATGAAAGTTCAAATCTTCATCAAGAAGTAAACAATAATAATATACCAATAACAATACTCAATGTGGTTGTTTATTATACAACAAGATTGTTGAGGATTATTAGGAATGAGTCTCACATTGGTTAATTCAGTAGAAGATCATGGGTTTATAAGTGGAGTTCAATTTAGTGGAAAATTATGAGTTTATAAGTGAGAAATACTATTTTTTTCATTGAGACGATACAAGACCGCAAGTGGACAATATTTTTTAAGAAGCCAAAGCAAAGTAAGTGGACAATATCATACTATTGTGGAGAGTCCTAATTCCTAACAAAGATATACATATATGAGAGATACGATAAACAATAAAAAAAAATATGGGGCTGCTATACATTATTTGTAACTATTATTATTATTATTATTTTTTATTTTTTTGGCTGAAGCTCAACACATTTATGTTGGTAAGTCGTTATCCGTGATTAGCCACAAGCAATAATTGCTCATATTGTCACACAATAAAGGATACTAATATTTAGACCTTATCACTAAAGTGTTCCAATGAATCATTATTTTATAATTTCATGTGTCACATATTCTAACTTCCATTGCAAACAAACAAATGATTATGATATGAATCAATTATTTATTTAGGAGTATGTTCGTATTAATATTTCGATATTTTCATCAAAATCAACATTGAAAACATGATGAATTATGCAGATTCAAGCTGAGATA
This sequence comes from Cucurbita pepo subsp. pepo, assembly GCF_002806865.2. Classification (NCBI taxonomy): domain Eukaryota; kingdom Viridiplantae; phylum Streptophyta; class Magnoliopsida; order Cucurbitales; family Cucurbitaceae; genus Cucurbita; species Cucurbita pepo. The sequence goes on from NC_036642.1 coordinate 9,714,675, forward strand.
AACATAAACTAAATTATTTCTACAGAAGTGGGGAAGGAAATTTTAAGAAGGCAAGAGAACAATATACATAAGATCAAATTACACACTACATAAATTATCAGCAGCAGCTCACCTTTTCAAGATCAAAGCCAATACAAGAAAAGGGGCTTTGATTGTCCACAACATTAGTTTTTATTTTTACTTACATTAGTTCCCAAAAAAGAAAAATAAAGATGAACAAACAAAGAAGGAAAGAGCAGATAACATATAGTGATTGGGAGTGGTCATTGATTATTAAAAAACGAAGTAAAAGATGCCTAAAGAACGATTGATTAGCTATTTTCTTTTTCTAATTCTTTTTATCTATTTGGCTCTGTCCTTGATCACATCGATCCCCATCTCAGTTGGATCGGTTGCTTGGACCTCGTAATGTATACCTTCCAGCACTCTCCTCAGTCCAGCTTTTGAAGTTGCGTATAGAATTTTTGCTCTAATTCTTGATGCGGTCGGTGACCTGCACCAGATTTATTAACCGAAGGATCAATTTCTGTTTCAGTTTTAGATACAGATCCGTCCTCCAAATCCTTGCATTACAGTGCTCGAGTGATAAATTCTTTGTCGAGAAAACGAATAATCATATAATCGGTTAGTTTTTCCAGAGAAATTCGATTTCAGATGTGCGATTATACTGTTCTGAACATGTAATTAGTTAGGATCTATAACAGAATTAAGAGATTATGAATTTGAGGAAATTTTGAGTCAGTTATCAAAGTTCCCGCCCAAACAGAAGCGTATTTCGCAAGATTCAAGTAATCAGAGAGAATTGGACGATTCAACTGAAGCAGAGGTTAGATGAGTGAAGAACGGACGCGATCGACGAAAAACAGAGAAGAATCGAGCAACATACCAGGCGATGAAGAAGATCTTGCTCTTCCGGCAATTATCAATGGTGACGAAGTCGAAATCGAACACAGCATACCGACAGTCGTCAGTCGGCAATGAGGCGGTGAGATCATCGTAGCTTTCTGCCGAACCGCCGACCTTGTCCACAGTAACCAACCTCGATCCTTCATCGATCTTAAAAACAATATACCTATGCACCTTCTTCCATTTCATTTCCATGAACGAATTCTTACACTCATCGCTCACCCACATTCCAGTGGTTGCCTGAGATTCGCCATTAACAAGATCAAAATTCAAGAATCAAGAAAGAAAAAAGAAGAAAAAGCAACAATCGAAGAGCATAAATTAATACCATCTTGAAAGCCATCGCCATTGCGAATTTGTGAGGTCTCGTCGGGAACTGCTCTGAGTTACTGAAAATCGACTACCTTAGAGTGAAGAGTGAACGAAGTCCGCGGCTTTATATAACGATCGCCTTACTAAAATGCCCTCATCAATTGCACTTAATTACGCTTTTGTCCTCCATCATCAAACCATGTGTAGATCCAAAAATTTCACCACTTAAAATTATATAATATTAAAAAATGTTCTAAGCTTAGATATTGAAATTTTTTAATTCCTTTTTACAGATATTCATATTATATTTAATTCAAATTTAATTAAAAATATTCTTATAAATTAATATCTTATTTAAAAAATACGAAAGTTCGATAAAAATATTTTAAAAAAATAATTTGTTTCTAAAATTTAAAAATATTATTCAAACTTTGCGAGTAAAATATTATCGGTGTAATTAAAAAAAAAAAAAGTTAATTGAGATAAATGAGGCATTGAATTATGCAAAGCAATGAGGCATAAGAGGACTAGGTTCAAGTTGGCCATTATTGTTATTATTATGATTCAATGTTTGTTCTCTAATTTCAATGCTTTATTGGTTCTAAAAAGTGTTTTGAGCTTTTCCATGAATTTGTCTGGTAGAAAGTTCCGGCCATCATTCCATTGTGTGGGGATGTAAAGTTCGAGACGATGTGAATAATGTTTTGATAATTGGTATCGAAAAACTATGTTATGACTTGCTCATATTGATGGAATTCTATGGAATAGAAAAAAAGATGGACCGTGAATAACGTAGTCGTTTCACGTGTGATACGTTATGCTATTTTATACGAACAGAAGGTTTGATAGTTCTTGTTCAAAGGAAAATGGTTCATAGTTCTACGTTAACGAGAAGAAGTAAGGTCTTTGGTATACATGTAAATAACAACATTTTCATTTGTAGTTAGTCGTTTGGGGTGAGGGAAAGCCAAGCTCGTGTAGATTCCGACTCAAAGTGGACAGTATTATATCATCGTAGAATTGACAAACATACCAGTGTAGATACCGACTAAAGTGGGCAGTAATATATCATCGTGGAAATAGGGTAAATAGTAACGACATGAAAAAACATGCCCGTGTAGATTCCAACTCAAAGTGGGCAGTATTATATAATCATGAAAAAAAGGGTAAAAAGTAAAAAACTGAAAAACATACTCGTGTAGATACCGACTAAAGTGGGCAGTAATATGTCATTGTGGAAATAGGGTAAATAGTAACGACCTGAAAAAACATGCCCCCTGTAGATTCCAACTCAAAGTGGGCAGTAATATGTCATCGTGGAAATAGGGTAAATAGTAACAAACGGAAAAACATGTCCGTGTAGATTCCAACTCAAAGTGGGCAATATTATATCATCGTGAGAGTAAATGGTAACAAACTAAATAACATGCTCATGTAGGTTCAAACTCAACGTGGACAGTATTATATCATCGAACTGAAAAACATGCCCGTGTAGATTCCGACTCAAGTGGACAGTAGTATATCATCGTGAAAATAGGGTAAATAGTAACGAACTGAAAAACATGCCCGTGTAGATTCCAACTCAAAGTGGGCAATATTATATCATCGTGAGAGTAAATGGTAACAAACTAAATAACATGCTCATGTAGGTTCAAACTCAACGTGGACAGTATTATATCATCGAACTGAAAAACATGCCCGTGTAGATTCCGACTCAAGTGGACAGTAGTATATCATCGTGAAAATAGGGTAAATAGTAACGAACTGAAAAACATGCCCGTGTAGATTCCAACTCAAAGTGGGCAATATTATATCATCGTGAGAGTAAATGGTAACAAACTAAATAACATGCTCATGTAGGTTCAAACTCAACGTGGACAGTATTATATCATCAACTGAAAAACATGCTCGTGTAGATTCCGACTCAAGTGGACAGTAGTATATCATCGTGAAAATAGGGTAAATAGTAACGAACTGAAAAACATGCCCGTGTAGATTCCGACCCAAGTGGGCAGTAGTATATCATCATGAAAATAGGGTAAATAGTAACGAACTGAAAAACATGCCCGTGTAGATTCCGACTCAAGTGGGCAGTATTGTATCGTCGTGGAAATAGGGTAAATAGTAAGGAGTTGAAAGCCGGATTTGGCGATCGAGATAAGATTGAAGAGAGTGGGGAAGTGAGATTACAAAGAGAAGAGTCCAAGTAAAAGGAGGGGAAAAGGGGAGAGAAGTGAGGGGTGGAGGTGGGGCAATGGTTGAGGAGATTTAGTCTTACAAGTTTGTGGGCAAAATAATGAAGGTGATGGAATGAGGAGGTTGTGATGTTTATCTGCTAGCTGTGTTCTTAACAAATCTTGGGCTCTACTTTATGGCTTCTTTCTAATGGAATTGCTCTATATTTGCTTTTCTGGTTGGCAATGGCATCACACATCCAATTCCATTGTAGCAACCATACTAGAACCATCAGCTCTTTAGAATGAATATGGACGGTTTGTTTTGTGTCCCTAATCCCGTGTGTATAAGAGGGTTAGGGATTGTGAGATCCCACGTTGGTTGGAAAGGGTCTTATAAAGGTGTGGAAACCTCTTCCTAGTAGACGCATTTGAAAATCGTGAGGTTGGTGGCGAAACGTAACGGGTCAAAGTGGAAATATTTGTAGGTGGGCTTGGGCGGTTACAAATGGTATTAGAGCCAAACATTGAGCAGAGTGCCAGTGAGGACGCTAGCCCCTAAAAGAGGGATTGTGAGATCCCACGTTGGTTGGAAAGGGGTCTTATAAGGATGTGGAACCTCTTCCTAGTAGACACGTTTAAAAACCATGAGGCTGACGGCGAAATGTAACGGATCAAAGTGGAAATATTTGTAAGTAGTCAGCTTGAGCTGTTACAAATGGTATCAGAGCTAGCCACCAAGCAGTATGCCAACGAGGATGCTGGCCCCTAGAGGGGGTGGATTGTGAGATCCCACATTTGTTGGAGAGTCTTATTAGGGATCTCCCTAGTAGACGCGTTTAAAAGTCATGAGGCTGGCGGCGATTCATAACGGGGCCAAAATGGAAATATATGCTAGCGGTGGACTTTGACTATTACAAATGGTATCAGAGCTAGACACCGAGCGGCGTGCCAACAAGGACGCTGGCCCCGATTGTAAGATCCCACATTTGTTGGAGAGGGGTCTAGTAAAGGTGGAAACCTCTCCCTAGTACACGGGTTTATAAACGGTGAAGCTGATAGCGATAAATAACGAGCTAAATTGACCAATATCTATTAATGGCGGGTTTGGGCTATTACACATCGCTTTGAAACTTATGTTTTGATCAATAAAATAATAAAATAAAAGTGAGTTGCAAAAGAAAAGGTAGTTGAATGTGCTAGGTGACTCCCATTAAATAGTCGCCCCTTCTCTTCGATTACAACCTCGAGAACGAACAAAAGAAGGGGCAAAATGTGATAAAATGTTTAGCTCCACGCTCACATCTCTATCTTAGGTAGGGTCGGAGATCATTGATTAGTCCTTTGACCTATCATTTTTCGGTTAATCCGGTTAGCATCTCCTACACAAGTATACTCTTCTCTTGTTCTATGGTTCCAACCTCTAACCTCTTGGCCGAAAATACACGTCTTAACTAGTTGAGCTAGCTAGTGTCTTTAATCGGTGAACTGTTCTAAGAGAATTCAATACCGATTCCCATAAGAACAGTATTCATCGAGTCATTAGGCTCGCGAACATGAAAGGTGCACAAAAGGTTCATGCACGATGCAATATATAAAGAACAAGGCTCTGCAGGCTCAAAATGTATAAGGTGACATCTCATTATAGACAGAATCGCATATGCTAAGTGAATTGCAGGGCTAATTTATTATACAAGGAGTGAAGTAGTTACCAGGGAAGATCTGTGATTTCTGCTAATGGGTAGATGAACATAAACCTCGTGAACATCTTGTTTGCACACTTCACCTCTGTCCCGATCAATGGCATAGCACACGTAAACAGTTTCGATCACATTATCCAACACGTGGATAAAGAATTCGAGTATCACGATCAGGAGCAGCCATGCCGCAAAAGCCACAAGGTACGTATCGGCCCCAAGATGGCTCACAGCTCGTAAGATAGCACAAGCCTGCAAATAGAAATGGGAAAGTGTTCAAGGTAGACCATAAAACAAAACTACAGCCCATTTTGTGTCTACGTACCACAATTGCGTATATGGCCGAGAGGACGAAGGCAATTCCAAGTAATAAACGTGTGGAGATTGTTTCGACAAAAACCGTCGAAAGGAGGTTTCGTTTCAAGAGTTCGTATGTCATTCTTGCAGACGAGCAGTAAGCTTCACCAGTTATTGCTGCAAAAGTTATTGTGAATTTGTTCAGATAATCGACAGCTGCCAGAAATGCATTTACGCAGCAACGTAAAATGATCTTGAACATCCCAGGAGTATCTTCTTGTCGTGCACTATCGACCATAGCACGAACGACACGCACCACAAGAATTAGTAACCCAGATAAACATACAGTGCCAGCAGAGGGACCAAATGCATTCCTGCATGTGGGCAATGGCCAACATAACATCAAAATCATAAACGATGTCGTATAATGACTCGATGACTTAAAATGGTTACATTTTGCAGCTTGAAGATCGAAATGAATGGCATAAAATGCTGGACAGAGAGCACGAACAGGTATCATATCATATACCTTTTCTTCTTGCATTCGTTGCTTCATTAGCCACACATCTATTCAAGTCAATTTTTTAGTAATACAGGTTATTCTTAACACCTTCCTTCTTCTCTTCATCGAACAACGACTTTGTCTCCTCTTTGATATCGAACCCATTAGTCTTCTCCTCAAGCCTTCGGGTGGGGTTCTGCTCCGACATTTGGTCTAGGTCCCCCAAAACCTTGGCTTCTCCACTAATTTGGACCCTAGTCTACCCCTGGTTCATTCGCTATTCACTGCCATTCGAGTAATTTTAGAATCAAGAGGGAGCTGATTCAAACAATAAGGATCCAGCTTTTAACATTAAGGGAAATGGTTTAATGGTAACTCTAGTTGCTGAAAAGGATGTTGAACCAGAGATTCTCATCTTCTTTGTTCATCTCAATGCTAAAGATCAGCAGAACGGGTTCTTACCGGGAGGCTGGTTCGGTAGCACCATCCTAGAGAAAAGGAGTTGATGATTCTACCGCTGACTTCATCAAAAAGGCTTGAAAAATCATTAAAGAGGATGTTATGAGGGTGTTCCAAACCTTTTTTTTTTTTTTTTCGAGAGATGGGTGTTATCAATATCAATGTGAACAAGGGCACTCTGAGATCCCACATTGGTTGGAGAGGGGAACGAAGCATTCTTTATAAGGATGTGGAAACCTCTCCCTACTTGACGCGTTTTAAAACCTTGAAGGGAAGCCCAAAGAGGACAATATCTGCTGTATGTGGGCTTGGGCGGGTACAAATGGTATCAGAGCCAACCACCGGGCGATGTGCCAACCAGGAGGCTGAACCCCGAACGGGGGTGGACCGGGGGATCCCACATTGATTGGAGAGGAGAACAAGTGCTAGTGAGGACGCGGGAACCCGGAGGGGAATGGATTGTGAGATCCCACATTGGTTGGAGAGATGAACAAAACATTCTTTATAAGGGTGTGAAAACCTCTTCCGAGCCGACGCGTTTTAAAACCTTGAGGGAAAGCCTAAAGAGGACAATATCTGTTAGCGGTGGGCTTGGACGGTTACCGCCACCATTTGTCTATAGTTATAAGCTTCACTCAATTGAGGCTGAACCCCGAAGGGGGTAGATCGGGGGGTCTCACGGTGAAAGGGAAAGCCTAAAGAGGACAATATCTGTTAGCGGTGGGCTTGGACGGTTACCGCCACCATTTGTCTATAGTTATAAGCTTCACTCAATTGAGGCTGAACCCCGAAGGGGGTAGATCGGGGGGTCTCACGGTGAAAGGGAAAGCCTAAAGAGGACAATATCTGTTAGCGGTGGGCTTGGACGGTTACCGCCACCATTTGTCTATAGTTATAAGCTTCACTCAATTGAGGCTGAACCCCGAAGGGGGTAGATCGGGGGGCTCGCGGTGATTGGAGAGGGGAACGAGTGTCAGCGAGGACACTGGGCCTCGAAGGGGAGTGGATTGTGAGATCCCACATCGGTTGGAGAGGGGAACAAATCATTCTTTACAAGGGTGTGGAAACCTCTTCCTAGTTGACACGTTTTAAAACCTTGAGGGGAAGCCCGAAAGGGAAAGCCTAAAGAGGACAATATCTGTTAGCGGTGGGCTTGGACAGTTACTGCCACCATTTGTCTATAGTTATAAGCTTCACTCAATTGAGCTCGAAGAACTTACACTAATCACTCTTCACCTAGCCCATATAAAATCATACAAATGTAAACAACTTCATCCTCATTGCCAGTGAGTTCGAAGATAATGATAAAGAACAAGAAATCTCAAAGAACTTGACCACAATCTAAGTGAGAAACATGAATTTGATGGCAAAATGAAACATACTTTGGCAAATCAATTCAAAACAACAAAGCCACGATCTTTACTAACCTTAAAGACTTTCTAATGCTCCGGCTTGGAGTGTCATCCTCTTCTTTCGAGAAATACCACTGCGAAATGGTACCACTAATCACATAAACTTGTCCTTCAACCATTACAGCACCAGACCACAACATCGTAAGAATAGCCAATGCATAATAAGCAGGTACCCACTTATCTTGCTTCCAAACACAAGTATAGTCTCCACTCGATCCATGGTGATGGGGCACAATTTTCCCATTCAACCTCGCAAACACCAAGAACAGAACAATTGGTGCATAATAAATCAGTAGCCCCAGTGTCATACTCGGTATAACCACAAGCAAACCCAGATTCATTGACAATGCATCCGAGGCAACCCCAATTATACTAATGGTGAGCCCAATTCGATGCCAATTAACGATAAATATCCACACGATTACCCCAATCACCAAGAACATGAAGATCAGAACTAATATTCTGTACACCATAGGGAAGTTGTAGCTGCAAGTGGGGTTAACCGTACAGGCAATGAACCAATAGACATTGATGAAGATAGGAAGAAGAACGAAGAAAGGAAGTGAGGCGTATACAATCTGCCTCGTGTAGTGCTTAAGCAAGAGAAGTAAAAAAAAGCAAATGGGTAAGCTCAAAATCAAAGTAGCTACAAGGGTCCAAATCAAGGATTTCAAAACAGAGGAAGAAGAGGAGAAAGAGTAGAGAAAAACCCAAATGGGGGATGAAGGAAAAACAGAGTCCGTGACACAATTGGAGGTTTTCTGATCATAGTAATAGGAGGAGAGGTTAGAGTAACTGATATTTCGATTGAAAGTGGCAAAAATCCCGAACCCAAAAGAGGATAAAACGAAGAGAATGAAAAGAACAAGGATGGGTATGTCCTTGAACGGCCGGTGGCCGTAGTTGTAGGAAATTTGAAGGTACTGAGAAGGGTCAGATTCGGAGGGATTGCTCTGTGGTGGGTCGTCAATGGTGGGGTAAGGGTATAGAAGCGGCGGAGGAGAGGGGTTTGAGATAAGGGGCTGAGAAGCCGATGAGGAGCCGTGAAGGGAAGCGGCGGCGTTGGGTTCTTCAGAGGCGGCCATGGGAGTGGAGAGGAAAAGGGGAAAGGGAGAAGGTAAAGGTTACAGAGGAGGTAAAGAAGGGGATGAAAATGGATGAACGAAGCAGAGTGAGTGAAACGTGAAGCACGAGTTGAGGTGAAACCTGGACCCATTATCCAGCAAGATGGCGGGCAGGAAGATTAGAGGAGAGGCGGCGGTTGCGGCGGCGGCGGTGAAGCTCCATGGAAAGCAGGTAGGTGGAGTGGAGGTGGAGATGGAGATGGGATGAAGAGCTGTAATGTCGGCTCCTCCCAGTGAAGGCACGTATCTCTGTTTCAATCATCACCTTTTTCTTGGTCTCCTAATTGTATGTGTTGTGTAATAACCTAATATTATTTTTTCTGTATTATTACTTTTTATTTTCAATTTTATAATAAAATGTTGACTATTTTATTATTTAAATATTTATTTAATTTCTCATTAAGTAAACCATTTAAAATAAAAAATGAAGATAATTTTTGGAAGGGACCGATTCCAAAAGAGGATTCTCACTCCAATTCACCTCGTCTTTAGTATAGTTCAACTAATTAAGTTATCTTGTTTAACAATTTTAGGGTCTTTTTCCTTCCACAAACTTATTTATTCCATCCATCATTCCTCTATAGAAGGAGAATGAACCGGTCGAGTAAAGAATCCCAACTTTCTAGCATAAGTTACATCTTCTCTCGAAAAATATTTATTCCAGTTCATCGAGAAAGTCGATGCAGATTTCCTCAAGACAACAAATGAAGAGAATTAACTTCTCTAAATTGCACATTATGTAGTAGATTAAAGGTTCATGGTTGCATTCAGCAGAGAAAAAATCAAACTAAGAACATCAGTAGACTACAAAACCTTAAGCTTGATAGATCATGTGGGTTGATGAATGCTACATACAACTGAGAGTCTAAACCTCTTGAATCTTGGGGGTTCATATTGACGACTTCTATAATATTGTTTATACAAAGTAGACTATCAAAAAGAAACTTGAAACCCAAAGAAGGAAAGAAAAAGAATTTTAATATACGAAAATTTGCTGTTGTTAATAGCAACGATCTGATCTTCATGTTTCCTCATCCCACTTGCTCTTGGGTATCTCCCCACTGTCAGCAATGGTTACCTTCTTTCTAGGTTTCCCACTATAGGTTCCAGCTCCGCCTTCAATTGCATATACATTATCCATCCCTTGGATAACCTTGCCAAACACAACATGCTCCCCATCTAACCTGTAAAGAGTACACATATATGGCAGCTGAAATCATCGAGGCCAGTGTAGAATTAACCAACCAAGCATCTTCCCCTCAACCGACCTCGAGTTCTAAGAATTAACCAAGCATCTTGATCTCAAGCAATATTAATAGCTCAAAATCTTTCTAATAAAAGGAGTGGCATTATGGAGGTTAGAAACAATATTAGTAACTAGTTAAGGAGTTTGTTAGGAGTGGGTTGATATAAATATTTCATTTGGGTTATACTACCTTTATTGTCTATAAAATATGAACTTTTCAAAAAAATAAAAAGTTATATTCAATACTCTCAATTCCAACATGCAAATATCATAATATTTTCTTGCAAGAGGGAAGAAAATATTACCAGCTGGACTTAATGGTGGTAATGAAAAATTGTGAGCCATTTGAATCAGGTCCTGAGTTTACCATGGAGACAACACCTGTATATATAACAAGGCATCCATTCATAAGAACTATGGCCATAAACTAGAAAATTATGAAACCTTTTGAGTCAACAAACTAAGTATAAAGTGAAATTTAAAAGATTTGGGCTCAAGACCTGCGTGTGAATGTTTTATTTTAAAGTTCTCATCAGGAAATGTGCCACCATAGATTGACTCGTATCCTTTTCCATCGCCGTATAAGATGTCACCACCTTGAATCACAAAACCAGATATAATACGATGGAGTGGTGTTCCCTTATAATGGAGTGCTTTTCCACTTGTAGTTTTACCTTTCTCCCCTGAATTTTGAGCAAGTTAAAGAAAAATGAGAAAGCCAAACCAGGTAGAATGTTAATAATAGAAGATTCATCATACCTGTGCATAGAGCCCTAAAATTTTCTGCACGGAAAAAAACAATTTAGAATTAAAACAAAATGTGATCATAATGTAATAGGATTGTTGCAAGTTCAAACTGAAAAATTCAGAATTCCATTCTCGAAAACAATCATGCACCAACGAGATCAGCAAATTTTTCCATTTCTGAAATGTAAGTTAAAGGTAACTGAAATATCTTCATGTGTTCTGGAGTGAATCAGAAGGCCAAGTGAAATAAGAAGCAAGCATAAATTCTGGTCACAGTTCCAGGACTACTCTTGAGTTCCTAGGTATCATTTCTTCTTGATGTTAACCTTTTGTTTTTATCAGATAACTTGGCACTGAGGGCACACCATCACTAACCTGGGGGGCACGGTCCCTAGGCCCAAGTTTTTTCTTATTAAGCAAGCTCTCACCATCAATCAAACTCTGGGTAGGTGTTACCTAGAGACTGCATGTCATTGCCATGAAACATAAAGAACTGGGAAGTCTTAACCTTGAATTTAATCTGCCCTTTTCCAAACAAGGTGGAAGTCAAGGAAAGATGTCAATTCCACTGGAAATACCAGTTTGATTGCGGGCATTGAAATCCTAACATTTCCTCGTCAAACTGGCTACTACATTGTTTGGGTCATGTGTGTACATGAACATGCGTTCATAGAACAAAAAACTTACTTGAAGATGCATAAAGGAGGCATATAGCTTCCAATCATTTATGATATGGTGATGGAAGGACATACCTACAGTTTTAGGCACAACTTGGCCATATAATCCAATCACGATTCTACCTACAAAGAGAGAGAAGGAAAAGAAAAGTGAACCTTGTGAGGTTAAAAACAGATATGAAAAAATTAATAGCCCCTTTTTATCGTGTCATCCAAACTCTTGTAGAGCACAAATTAATTTCATAATATTAAAAATGAAATGCTCTGGTGTCTTTTATTACCATGGCCTACAAGCAAAGCCTCATCCACAAAGGGAAAATAAAAAATAAAAGACGGACTTTCAAGGCTGTAGGAAATTTATTCAATGACCTTGAAACTATCTGCTGGGATCATCATATAAGAGCTGTAATTTAAGAATGTGATGCAAGTATACATGTTCCATGTATGTAACAATATGCCAAAAGATGAGGCAAAATCAACAATCAGAAGAAGAAACAAGAGAGAGAATTTATAAACTTATAACAGGGATTAAAGGAGGGCAACCCATGTAAAGATTGCATGTTTTCTTTCACAAACAAAAACTTCATAAAATTTGAAGGGCCATGGCTCAAGTTCAAATGTTCGGTTAAACACTTAATACTCACAAGAGAAGATAGCCTTGCCATTTGTCAATAGTTCTACACTTAGTAACAAAGTAAAGTATAGGCACAAGGATTTTACCTAATCTCTGTTCATCAATATCAATATCCAAGTAAACCCTGTGGGTGATTTCCGGCTCCTCTTCTAGTTTCTCTTCCCTCTAGAATCACATGACAAGAAACGTTTAAATTAGTTAATTAACTAATGTAGGCTAAATATATTGTTTTTTGGAAGTAAAGGGATGATTTCCGCAGTTCAAATAATAATAATAATAATAATAATAATAACAAACAAACATACAGAGAAGCTACATAGATTCCAATTTTATGTGTCCAAATTTCCGGGAATGTTATTTCCCTGGACATCACACTATAACCAACCACATAGGGAAACACCTCTCATCTGTTCTTAACGATCATGTTTCTTATGATCAAAACAGGGTATTCCAGGGGTACTTCATTAACAGAAGCCAAAGACAGGATCAATTTCTTTATTCCAATAGCTTTTCTTCAGAGAGCAATAAGTCCAATGAACATGAAATGGAAATCGTATAAAGAGGAAACAGCTTTACAAACTCATTTACTAGTTATCACAAACAGAACTAAAACCCATTTGGATACAAGAAGGTGTTCTAAAAGAGATCCCCTCCCTCCCGAACACTATAACACACGAATTCAGAAGCCCCCAGATTGAAAGAACAGTGAGCCACTAACACACAATAGTACCATAACAGCCAAATTTCGCCCATTCAATTTGCACAAGCAAACCAACGAAGATCAAGCCTACAACACATTAACCCCCACAACACAACCACCAATACCATGTTCTATAGGTCAATGCGTGCCATTATGTTCCTACATGGTTGAAACTACCAGAAACCCACGTATAAGATTTAGTGATGAGAAGTTAACCAAGTCTTGGACAACGTAACGTTATACACGATTTGACAAAATTGACACGGATCGTACGGAAACAAACTAGAGTTTGGGACAATGTGAAGCTCAATAGAAGCATAGCTTACACTTAAACCTACAAATCCAACACGATGGGGAAAGTAAAACATGGTTAAACGCCTAACACGAATCACAAGATTCAGAACGAATCGGGGTGACAGAAAACGAAAAGTTACAATAACATTAATTCACCATAACCAAAGCAACTATTTCTTTAGAGACACAAATTACAGTGAAATAACCAGCCACTTTCAGAAATTGGCAATCAGATCCAAAAGAGAAGCAGCAATACGAATCCTGAAAAGTGCCAAAAACATACCTGCTTGGGGGTAAACAGCGTGAAAACAAGGAAGATAAGGAAGATGATCAAGAGAAGGAGGCATCGCGGTTGATACAAAAAAGAGAATCCTCGAGGCATCCTTAATGGCTCTCTATACCTGAAAGTTCTTCAAGCTCAGTGGATCAGCAACAATTTTCCGCATCCTCGGAATTCCATTGCGGATCTCGATTCACCCGCTTCAACTAATCTGATCGAAAAAAAAAAAGGTACGAAATGAAATGATTATGTTCAGTCACCGCTCGGAGCGGGAACTTGGAAGCATTGCGCGGTGGAGGCTGTGCAGACCGAGAAATGGAGAAGTCGAGCCGACCCGATTACTCTTTCTTTATTAATTTTTATTTCCCTTTGTATTTACCATTAAACACACTCTCCCACTAACCAATCAACCCCACCACAATATTTGTTTCCGTCACCCCGTCAGTTTCACACCCTTATAAGAAATACTATGTTCCTATCTCCAATTGGACGTATACTCTCACATTCTACCCTTTGGGGGTCAGTGTCCTTATTGGCACATAGCTCGGTGTGTGGTTCTAATACCATTTGTAACAGCTCAAGCGCGCCACTAGTAGATATTGTCCGTTTCGGCTAGTTAAGTAATGTTATCAATCTCACGATTTTAAAACACATCTACTTGGGAGAGGTTTTCACATTCTTATAAGAAATTGTTCATTTCCCTCTCTAGGAGACGTGAGCTCTCACAGATATGATTCAGTTTATGGGTTCAAACTTTTTTGATTGGATCAACCCGAAAATAAGGCTATCCAACCCAACTCAACTTAACTTACCCTAAATTTAAAACTCGAGACCGAACCCGAAAGTAAAGAGTTAGATTAGATTGTAAACTTTGTTCAGGTCATTCTAGTTACCAATCCAAACAACTCGAAATTCCAAGTTGGCTAAATTATCAATTTTTTTATTGGTCATTGACCTATTTAATATTTTTATAAAAATGGATGAAGTAATTAAAAATAAAATTAAAGATTTATATTGTATTAATATCTATTTTTAAGCGTAAATTTAAAATTTAAAATTTAATAACTAAGGTTTAGGACCCTAAACCATTAGTTACAAATTAAAACGAGGATTTGTTTGTTTTAATAAAATTATTAGTAATAATATATTTTATTTTAATGTATAAATATGACCATTTGTATCAAACTGGGCTAATAAAAGCCCAGGCTGGTAAATGGGCTTTCAAGCCCAAGAATGGTTGGGCATTCGTGTTGGGCCTATCATGGGAAAGTGGTTATCTTCCATATAGGCTTCATGTGGATATGCTAACAATTTATTGGAAGGGAAATTATAATAGGTAGCTACCAAATAATAATAATAATAATAATAATAATAAATACGAGTACACGACATATCATAGACTAAATCTAAAAAGACTATGAAATGGTACTAGTGCCGTTGTAGATACAAGCAGTGTAAATACTGATATTGTGAGATCTCATATTAGTTGGAGAGGAAAATGAAGTATTTCTTACAGAAGTGTGGAAATCTTTCTCTAATAGACGTGTTTTAAAACTGTGAGACTAACGACAATATATAACGCGTCAATATCTGTTAACGGTGGGCTTGGGCTGTTATAAATGGTATTAGAGTCAGGCATTGAATGATACGCCAACGAGGACGTTGGCTCTCAAGGTAGAGGATTATGAGATCTTACATTGATTAGAGAGGAGAATAAAACATTTTTCATGAACGTGTGAAAACTCCTTCTTGCTAGACGTGTGTCAAAACTGTGAGACTGATGATCTATTAGTGGTGGGTACGAGATATTTTTTAGATTTAGTCATTTACGTTATTACCCTTTTAGTAATTGGGTAGATTTTGTTTATATATGAGATAGGATGAGTGATTGGAAAGGCTAAATGAGGAAATTGAGGCTAAGGAAGCTTTTAGGTATTTGATTAAGCAACTCTTTTCCTTGCCCCAATTCCCTTCCCACGCCGTTTCCCCACGACTTCAATTTCTTTGTTTGCATCATAAATTCATACAAATAATCCCATCATTTAAAAAGAAAAATTCCAAAATTGCCCTTGCTCTCATCACCCAAGAAGAACGGATAAGGCAAGCAACCCATCCGAACTTAAAATCAACTGATTTTAACAGACGTGTCCATTTAACCTGCAGGGCCAAAACCCACAAAGAATAGAGAGGGAAAAGGAGCGAGAAGGAATTTCTCCCTGTTCACTAAACGGGTTGGAGATAAAAATTACATTCTTTGACCATGACCACGTCCCAACTCTGTAAAAATAGGAGTCGAGGACGAGATCAGAGAAGACGTCCCCATTTCTGCCTAGTCCAGTGAACATCTCTAGATCTGATATATATGTTATCATTTTATCATACCAAGTACTCATCTCAAAAGGGCAGGAAGAAAATGCATAAATAGAAAGAACTCGTTCTCTTATAAAGACCGACAATATTATTTGTTTCTAATTCGACACTACAATTTACGCACTATCATCCAAATACGAACCTCTTTTGTAAGTTACCATCATCTCACGACTCGTCTTTGACATGGAGGCCCGACCGAAATTCCTATATCAACAAAGCCACAAAAGTTCATAATACTAATTTAGATAAGTTTGTACAAAGTAAATAAAATGACAAAGAGATGATAGTGGAAGATAAATTGTTGAAAGAGAAAGGGAAAGTGAAAGGCCTTAGTGAGCACACAAAGCAATGGTTTTGATACTCAAATCGACGGACGATTTCAGCCGCCAGACAATCCAACGACAGGAAAAAAAACAGGGAGAGCCGTGGTTATGTTTTATTTTTATTATTATTATTATTATCATCACGGCTTACGTGTACGGTGCTTAAATTTTAACACATAACTAATTAATATTATGTTTTATTATATATTATACATTAAAAAAAAAAAAAAAAGCCAGGCTGTAAAGCGAAGAAAAGAGGTGACGTGGATATGTGTTGATTGGGTGGTGAATCGGGGCCCCGTTTTCTTGCCTTCANGCTTTTTTGTGGCATTTTGTAAATATTTATAAAAAGAGCCAAGGTCGCTTATCAAACACTGCCCGGTGCCCCTGCCCCACATAGGACAGGACATGTACTGACCTGACCGCTGACCTAGAACGTGAGCGTACGACACGGACAGCCTTCAAGATTCCAACACTCAACTAATTAAACAACTTTACGTCATAGCCCCCAAACTTTCTCTAATTTACCTTTTTAGTCCATTTGTTTAATACGGGGAAAAGAATATTCCTTTTTTTTTTTTTGTTATTAAATTTATCCAATTTTACCTTATACTTAAATTAATATTATAATATTAACTTTAAATTTTTACCTTTTCAAAATTGATATAATTTTATTTAAATTTAAAGTTTAATTTGATGGAAGACATTTTATTTTATTTTGTTTTATGGCAATGGTAAAAAAGTTGAAGATTAGATTGGTAAAATATAATAATTTTAAATTTATATCATATTTTATGTTTTAAAGTACTTTTTTTTTTTTGTTAACTAGCACGTGGTCCACATCATTTTGAAATTATATAATTGAAAAATAGAACATAAATAGCATATTCTAAAGGTATAT
Source organism: Cucurbita pepo subsp. pepo (assembly GCF_002806865.2). Lineage (NCBI taxonomy): Eukaryota > Viridiplantae > Streptophyta > Magnoliopsida > Cucurbitales > Cucurbitaceae > Cucurbita > Cucurbita pepo. The sequence continues at coordinate 9,731,730 of NC_036642.1, forward strand.
TTTCATCGAATTAGAATATAAATTGGATTCACACCGTATAAACTAATAGTTTAGAAAATTAAGAACTTAGTTGTATTCGCACAAGCCCACCACTAACAAACGTGGTCCGTTTTAATACGTTATGTATTATCATTAGCCTTATGATTTTAAAACGTAATTATTATGAAAAGGGTCTAGCTAAATACGAAGCATTGTATCAGTGAGGACACCGAGCTCCAAGAAAGTAGATTATGAGATTATACATCGGTTAGAGAGAAAAACAAAACATCTCTGATGAGGATGGTCAATAAAAATATTATTTTAAATCTTAAATCAGTCAGGGGCAATGATGGGAGAAAAAGATTTTTGACGGAAAGTACACACAATCTGACATTTCCAAAACATTAATGGAGTCGCCTTTAAGGAACTGGAAAAGACTATTTCACCCTTAAGCCATGGTGGGCCCAAAATCCTCGTCCAATTTTCTGCCTTTGAATTATTATAAAAATAATAAAATGAGGAAGTGATAGATTTATTGAAAATAGTAACCTGCAAATTGACAACTTGCAAGAGCTTGAAATAATTAATTATTAAAGCATTAACGCGCCCACTTTTTAAGTACAAATTGAAATAAATGTATTATATTTTAGATAAATACAAATTTCAAGATATTTTTATTAATTTATTACTTTTTAATAATAATAAAAAAAAGTCAATTATTATTTTTATCTAAGGTTATAAAAGTAAATATATATTTTTTATTTGAAAGTAATTAAATAATAAAAATATATATATATTAGGTTGTAGCATTAGAACGCGGCCAACAGCATTAGAAATACAAGCAATTGACTTGTCCTATCCTTATTTATTTATTTCTTTCTTAATTACAAAAAATAAAATTAATTAAAAATTGTATCCCAAAATCAAAACTGTGGACACCCCGCGTTTCGCCGCCGAAATTTAACAAACGCTGTCGATTGCAACTTGAAAGCAATTTTTTTCTTTTTCTTTTAGTCCTCCAAATTTTCAAAAATTATAGAAAGACCCCTTTTTAAAACCAATTTTGCTCGAGCAACCTCTCCTAAAAAATACAAAAGGTTCGACATTAATTTTTATGAACTAAGGATTTTTAAAGAAAATGTGAGATATCATATTAGTTGAAGAGGAGAACGGAATATTTATTATGAAGGTGCGAAAATCTCTCTATGAGACGCATTTTAAAATCACGAGGAGCGATACATAATGGGCCAAAGTAGACAATATAGGCTAACAGTGGGCTTTTGAGGCTGATAGATAACCGACCAAAGTGAGCCAATATTATAATTGAATGCAACCAAATTAAAATATACCAAAAATAATATTTATTTTAAAGTTAATGCCCTTGATTTACTTGCTAATTTCAGTTTTTACCATTTTTCAAAAATATCAATTTTACATTTAGTATAAATAAAATTGTTTGTTGAAAATAGAAAATATCTAAATAAGAGAAAAAAATAAAACCCAATAAATCATAAAATTCTATCTTCCATATAAATAAAATTTTAAAACTTTTCAAATATTATAATTGAATATTTAACGGAAATTATTAGTGGGTAACTTATTGGTAGATGCTATTTAAAACTTCGAGGAAAAACTTTAATTTTTTTTTAAAAAAAAGACAATGTCAGACTTATCGTTGAGCTAAGATGTTACAATGAAGCTAGATACTAGGTGGTGTGTCAGCAGCGAGGAAGCTGATCCCCAAACAATGGGTTGTGAGAACTCATAGTTGGAGAGGGGGAATGATATTTTTAAAATTGTTAGACGGATAGCAATACATAAAAGAGAAAAAGTGGACAATATCTACTAAGAGTGAGTCCGAGATGTCTCGAGCCAACCCAACCCCACTAATAAAAACTCGGGGACCACGGGAGGGTTCCAAGATGTTACGCACAACGTGTAGGTCATCTTAAAAGACAGCAAAAAGGAGAAAAAAGCGAAAAAAAGAATTCCCAAAAAAGAAAAAGAAAAGGAAAAAATGGAATTTATTTTATAAATACCAAAAGAACATCAAGAGTGAAGCATTCAAAATCTCTTTAAAAACTCGATAACATCTCTTCCCTCCGCCATTCAATTCCGTTCTCCTCTGTAATCAAATTAATTAATGGGTTCTTCAAAGCTGCCTCCTTCCACGACGGTGCTGAAATGGCTGGGATTTGTCTCCGCCGTCTGGGTTCAAGCCATTTCCGGCAACAACTACACCTTCTCCAACTACTCCGACGCCCTCAAATCTCTCATGAATCTCACCCAACTTCAGCTCAACAATCTCTCCGTCGCTAAAGACGTCGGTAAAGCCTTTGGTCTTCTCGCCGGAATCGCCTCTGATCGGTTTCCGACATGGGTCATCTTGCTCATCGGATCCCTTGAAGGTCTCATTGGCTATGGCGCTCAATGGCTCGTCGTTAGCCAGAGAATTTCCCCTCTTCCTTACTGGCAGGTATTTCTCTTTACAATGAATTTGAATTACTTCTTGATTGCGTAGCGGTTTCAATTTCACTGAAAAACATGGTTGTCCGTTGAAACAGATGTGTTTCTTTCTGTGTTTGGGCGGAAACAGCACCACGTGGATGAACACGGCGGTTCTGGTAACCTGTATTAGGAACTTCCGAAAGAATCGCGGCCCGGTTTCCGGTATTCTCAAAGGCTATGTCGGCCTTAGTACCGCCATTTTCACTGACCTCTGTACTGCTCTGTTTTCCGATGACCCATCTTCCTTCCTCGTCATGCTCGCCGTCGTCCCCTTTGCCGTCTGTCTCTTCGCCATGTTCTTCCTCCGTGAGATTCCGTCTACAGCAACCGCCAACGCCCAAGAAGAGTCCAGTTTCTTCGCCGTCTTTAACGCCCTCGCCGTCGTCGTCGCCGTCTATCTCTTAGGCTTCGATTTCATCAAAAACTCCGGCAAAGTCGTTTCCCAGTTGTTCTCTGTCGGATTATTGATTCTCCTCGGATCCCCTTTGGTTATTCCGATTTACTCGTTGTTCAAGAGCTGGAATTCGAATCAAACCCAATTGGATTTAGAGGCTAAAATTGAGGAGCCATTGCTAAAGGAAGAAGCCGCGGCGGCGGCGGCTGAACAGAGTACGGTGGTGAAGGAGGAAGAAATAACAGAGGAGAGAACACCGCCGGTGATCGGTGAAGAACACACGATTTTTGAAGCGATGAAAACGGTGGATTTCTGGGTTTTGTTCGTGTCGTTTCTCTGCGGCGTGGGGACAGGATTGGCGGTGATGAACAACATGGGTCAGATCGGATTAGCTCTTGGTTACGCCGATGTTTCCATGTTCGTTTCTCTGACAAGCATCTGGGGCTTTTTCGGCCGGATTCTCGCCGGCACAATTTCCGAGCATTTTCTCAAGTAAGTTTCCGATTTCCAAACCGACAAAATTCAAATTCAATCCGACAAATCTAACAGAATCTTTATAAACATTTCAGAAAATCCGGCACACCGAGGCCTTTATGGAACGCCGCATCTCAAATTCTAATGACAATTGGATACATTCTAATGGCAATGGCAATGCCAGGGTCTCTCTACATCGGTTCGATGGTCGTCGGGATTTGCTACGGCGTACGTCTCTCCATCACCGTCCCCACCGCGTCGGAGCTTTTCGGGCTCAAATACTACGGTCTAATTTACAACATTCTGATCCTCAACCTCCCGATCGGTTCGTTCCTGTTCTCGGGGCTACTCGCCGGGTTCCTCTACGACATGGAGGCGACACCGACCCCGGGCGGTGGGAACACGTGCATCGGCGGGCATTGTTACAGAATTGTGTTCGTTGTGATGGCTTTAGCTTGTGTGATTGGGTTTGTTTTGGACATTTGGTTGGCGTTTAGAACCAAGGTGCTTTATTCAAAGCTGAAAGCCAACAAGAAATCAAACAAGGGGAGCTCTTAGAGTGGGATGGTTTGGTAAATTGGTGGATTGATGGGAATTTTTACCCAATGACATCCCCCAATTTTTTTTTATTTTATATTATTTTGTCATTATAGTTTGGAAATTATTATTATTATTTTTAGTTTTATTGTTTAATTAATGTAACAAATTATCTAATTTTATTCTATAAATTTTCACGTTTGTATTTATTTAGTTTTAAAAAAATAAATTTGTAACTTATTAGACACAAAATTAAAATTATAATTAGTTTACACGAAAGAGAGGGATAGAATGGTCCATTGGGAGGAAAATGTAAAAAAATCTATTTGGGCTTTCATGAGTTTAGGGCACAAAAATCTTGGACTCTTGGGCTCGACCCAATACTCTTTTTTAAACCCTAAACTCTTGTCGGGGCAATAACTAGTTTAAGCAGAGAAGAATGTCACGGCTATAGTATGAAAAGAATAGATTGTCACCCTCACATAGTGATAGACAAAGTCGAGCCAGGTGACTTGGCCTAGTATAGAGGGCAAGTTAGTTAAGGTTGTAGACGATTGAATATGCATGATGGCGTGTGAAATTCATGATGCTGCATAGTTGAAAATGTACGATTGTAACAACAAGGATTACATCGATGTAAAGGTTTTACTAGTTTTACAGATCATATTCTTTTCTCTCAAACGAATTTTAGCGTTATTGTCACGTGAAGGTCATAAACGTAAGCTAACAAATATTGAAGAGTTGGATTGAAAGTCAACGCTATAATCTTCACGCCCCTCTTGGTGGGGTTTGGCCTCTAACACAATCAATGAGACCCTCTTCAATTTTCATAGTTTTGGCCTCAAATTTGGTCTTCCTTTCCCATTTTACATCGCCAAAACCCATCAAATTCTGACCCACCCCGAGCAGATATGGTCATTTTTTGGCTTTTCCGTTTGGACTTCCCTCAAGGTTTTGAAACGCGTCTACTAAAAGAATGTTTCCACACCGTTATAAATGGTGTTTTATTCTCTTCTTCAACCAATGTTGGACATCACAATCCACTCCCCCTTCGGGGCCGAACGTCTTCGCTGGTACTCGTTCCTTTCTCCAATCGTTATGGGACCCCCGCCAAATCCACCTCCCTTTGGGGTCCAGCGTTCTTACTGCACACCGTCTCATGTCTACCCCCTTTAGGTAACAGCCTCCTTGCTGGCACATAGTCCTGTGTCTGGCTTTGATACCATTTGTAACGACCCAAGCACACCGCTAGCAGATATTGTTCTTTTTGGGCTTTCCCTAACAAAGGAAGCCCAAGAGAACAATATCTACTAGCAGTGAGTCTGAGTCATTACAAGAAATTTTCGTCCTTTACTCGTATTAAAGAAATATAGATATTTTAATTCTCAACCTTATAAAATGGTTATTATTTTTATAAACTTGACTTTCAATATAATAAAATATATATTAGATATTTGTAGACAAGTTTTTTTTTTTAAAAAAAATATATAAAAATTTATCAATTAAAATGAAGTTAATAAAAATATTTAAAAATTTAAATGTTTTGGTACCACGTTAATAAAGAAGTGACTTTTAGCCAACCTAACCTAGAAAGAATCTATCTTCGACCATTGATGATAAGTCAATAATATGTCGAAAGAAATAGATAATTTAAATTAATTTTTTTAATTTATAAATAATTTTTTAATAATTTATTTAATCATTAAAAAAATTGGGAGACGAATCTATAAAGAATTAATTTTTTATGTTGAAAAACCCTAAGAACAAAAAAAACATGACATTTTATAAAGCGAAAGTGGGCAGTTGATTAATAATGAGCTGTCCAATCATAATCAGCCAAGTGGGCTCTCAATTTAATTATTTTTTATTTAAAAAAATCGATGCTTATCCGTACAAATTAATATTTTACTCGACTACCAATTTACCCTACTCTCCTTTTCCTTTTGCCACGTGTTCATCTTTAATGGATTTTTTCCTTTTTCTTTGGAGAATTATTCTCCGTTATTAATCAACTAAAATTATTCTATAATGATATATATATATATATATATATATATATATTTATTGGTAATATATTTTAATTAAATACGAATATAAATTTATTTATTTATTTATTTTTACTTTAAAAATGAATTAATATAAATGAATAATATGTTTTCTGCCTACCTTGTTAGCTCTTTTTTAAACGAAGACTTTTCTTAGATATGAAAAATACGAACGAGTAAGTCGTATTGTTTGATTAGCACGTAGATGAAGACGGCGATAAATCGTTATCGAGACAATAAACGAAATTGAAAAGATCCTTTCGAATTTTCAATCTTATGATAGAGCAAGGAGATAAGATTGGAAATTTAATTTTTCTATATATATTATTAGAAAAAAATTCCTCTATGTGTTTATAGTTTATTATTATTATTATTATTATTATTATTATTATTATTATTATTATTATTATTATTATTGGATAAATTAAAAAAAAAAATAGTGCTATGACATCTCTGTGGCTCAATCATAGGAACTCTAGGGTTAAATGTGTTTTACTTGGGACCAAAGTAATGAGTAGACACACTATTCTTAGGAAGTAGTGTTAGAACATCTAGGTGACTCAATTATAGGAACTCTAGGGTTAAGCGTGTTTTACTTAGTCCAACGAAAATTCTTAGGAAGTAGTGCTATAGCATCTCAGTGTCTCAATCATAGGAACGGTAGGGTTAAACGTGTTTTACTTGGACTAATGAAATAAGTAGACACGTTATTCTTAAGAAGTAGTGCTATAGCATCTCAATTCTGGTAGGAGTGTTAGAATTGAAAAGTCTACCAAGGCGGGAAGAATGTGGATTATATGAGAAAAGTAGTTTATTAAAATTGGAGTTGGGTGAATACCAATCTTGGAATGCAATCCAATTGAATCCAAGAAAGTAATTAAAAAGAGAAAGAGAGAGATGGGGAAAGGGCCTAACATATGGTTTCACAAGGAAAAGGACATGGCCCCACTTTTGTTCATAAATTTCATTTTTTGTAGCTTTGATTTCTCTCTCCCTTGCACTTTTTATCTGCCAAAAGAGAGAAGTTTTTTGCTTTTTGAGCCCTTTTTGTCACATTTTTCTGTACACTCATCATCATATGCCCACATCCACATCCACATCTGCCCTCTCCTCTCTCTCTCTGTGACTCTATCCGTCTCAACAGAGCAAACAAACCAACCTCCTCCCTGCTTCTAGGGTTTCTCTCTTTTCCCCCCTTTTTAATTTCTTCTTTTTTCCTGCAATTATTTTCTTCAATTCTTCTCAAAAGCTCCTCATTTGGTACGGTTCTTGTCTTTGATCCTGTTTTTCTCCCTTTTTTTCCCATACCCTTTTCCTCCATGGACTTCTCCTGCTTTCTTTTTGCTTATTTCTCATTTTCAAAGCTTATGATCATCAAGTTCATCCACTTTTTGTTGTTTGATCTGTGGTTTTTCTGTTTCTCATGCTCCCCAAATGGAAGTTTTTGCTCTGTTTTCTTTTTTCCTTTCAAGGCAAGTTCATTTTATTCCTTTTTTCTGAATTCTCATGCCTTTCCTACCTTTTCCCCTCCCTTTTTCTTTATTCCTTTGATGACCCTTTATTGTTTATATATTCCTTTCCTGTTCTTGAGATGAATTCATTCAAATTTTGCTGTTTATATTTGGTATGGCTTGTTCTTGTTCTGGCTTGTACTTTTTTGCTCTGTTTTCATTGCTTTTGAGCTCCAAACCTTCTGGATCTACCTTTATAATCTTCTATTTGTGTAGAACATTGAAATAATGTTTGAATAAACTGAACTGGGTTTCTTTTGTTCTTTACTTTTGTGGGTTTTGACCTGGTTTGTTAATGGTTGCAAGGGTTAGAAAAATAAATGATGTAAACAGTTCCATGGTTGGTTTATGAATTGGGTTCCTTTCTGTTTGAAGCATCCTGCTATTTTGTTTGATATGTAGTGCTAATCTGTATCATTTTGGATGTTTTAGGAAGAAATTCAACACATTTGGCAGTGCTTGGATTTGATAAGAGCTCTGATAATCTAAGCTCAGAGAGATTTGAAAATTCATTTGGAAAGATGGGTGTCATGTGTGATTTTTGTGGGGATCAAAGGGCAATGGTTTTCTGTCGATCTGATGTTGCTTGTTTGTGCTTATCTTGTGATCGTAATGTTCACTCGGCTAACGCCTTGTCGAGGCGTCATACAAGAACGCTGTTATGTGAAAGATGCCATTTGCAACCTGCCTCAGTAAGATGTATTGATGAGAGGGTTTCTCTGTGTCAAAATTGTGACTGGACGGGTCATGGCACGTCTTCGACTTCATCATCGCACAAGAGGCAAGCCATCAATTGTTACTCTGGTTGTCCATCAGCTGCTGAGCTTTCTTCCATCTGGTCCTTTGTTTTGGAGGTTCCCTCTGTGAATGATGCTTGTGAGACAGAGATGGGATTGATGAGCATTTCTGAGACCGACTTGACGGGAGCTTGGAGCCCTTCGGAGAATAACGACGCCTGTCGAAGAATGCTCGAGTCGACTGAAGCCAGAGATGTTTGCAGCAGGGACAAATCAAATGTTTTGGTTGGATCATCTTCACTCTCTGACTTTGGCTCTAGGCCTCACACTTCAGATCAGCCAGTTGAATTGGCTAATATGGCTGTACCCAAGGTGAAGGATGAATTTCTTATACTTGATTTTTCTGTCTAAGTTTATCGTTGGAACGTGAAAATATAGTTTTTGGCATATGTAACGTGAGATCCCACATCAGATGGAGAGGGGAACGAAACATCCCTTATAAGGGTGTGGAAATCTCTCCCTAGCGGACGCGTTTTAAAACCTTCAAGGAGGACAATATTTGCTAACGTTGGACTTGGGCTGTTATAAATGGTATTAGAACCAGACACCGGGCGATGTACCAGCGAGGACGCTGGGTCCCCAAGGAGGGTGGATTGTGAGATCCCATATCGGTTGGAGAGGAGAAAGAAGCATTCCTTATAAGGGTGTGGAAAACTCTCCCTAGCGGACGCGTTTTAAAACCTTGAGGGGAAGCCCAGAAGGGAAAGCGCAAAAGGGACAATATCGGCTAGCGGTGGGCTTAGGCTATTACAAATGGTATCAAAGCCAGGCACCGGACAATGTGCCAACGAGGACGTTGGGCCCCCAAGGGGAGTGGATTGTGAGATCCACATCGGTTGGATAGGGGAACGAAGCATTCCTTATAAGGGTGTGGAAACCTCTCCCTAGTGGACGCGTTAAAACCTTGAGGGGAAGCCCGGAATCTGCTAGCAGTGGGCTTGGACTGTTACAGGTAACGAGACATAGCACATTTGTTGGAATGAGGGATTTTTCTCACAACTCTCTTCGATAGATATACTTGAGAAATCGTAAATGATATCGGCAATACTTCGAGTCTGAATTTCGAGCCTTGAACTTTATATTGCAAAACTCATTATTAGATGTTTTATTTGGTTGACTGTCATTATATGGAACCATATGCATGTTGCTGCAGATTTCCCAATTTCTGCTTATTGGTTCTTGTCAAAGATCTTTTGAAGCATCACATTTTTGGCATGCAGTTTTGCTGTCCTGGAACGAAACTTCCCGAATTCTGTGGCGACGACGACGACGACATCTACAAGGAGTTTGACATGGATGAAATGGATTTGAATCTCGAAAATTACGAGGAGCTATTTGGTATGAGCCTTAATCATTCTGAAGATCTTTTCGAGAACGGTGGAATCGATAGCCTTTTCGAGGCGAAAGGCTTTGAAGATTCAGTTTGCCACAGTGCAGTTGCTGCAGAGGTGTTTGTTTGAATTTATTTATTTTGGACCTTAATGCTTATTTGGTTTTACTGAATGGAACTGAAATGGCTTCCCACAGGGCTCTTCTGTTGGAGTGGTCAAACCAATGCAGCCAGCCTGCAGCAATGGTGCATCTGCCGACTCGGTTGTGAGTACTAAAACCGAACCGATTCTCTGTTTTAATTCAAGGCAAGCATCGGGTGTGTCGTTTTCTGGCATTACGGGTGAGAGTAGTGCTGGTGATTATCAAGACTGTGGAGCTTCTTCCATGCTTCTAATGGGAGAGCCTCCTCCTTGGTGTGCTCCTGGCACTGAAAGTTCGATCCCGTCGTCTGATCGTAACAATGCTGTTCTACGTTACAAGGAGAAAAAGAAGACACGCAAGTAAGTTTCGTTGCCCTTCTGATTGTTGAACAGACTAGATCATTATAAGTTTCGACCCTCACTTGTAATTTAAACACGTTATAGATTTGAGAAACGAGTAAGATACGCGACACGCAAAGCTCGAGCCGATGTGAGAAGGCGAGTGAAGGGACGCTTTGTGAAGGCCGGAGAGGCGTATGATTACGACCCGTTGAGCCAGACTAGAAGCTGCTGAGTACAATTTTTAACTATGCTTTACAAAAAGGAATGAATCACTCTGATGTCTGCTTGGAAAGATACATACTTTATTTATCTAACCAGTGGATGATTTTGATGCATGATGATAAGCTGTCTCATTATATCACAGGAAGGTTCGATGAAAGGTCGCGTCCAGAACAGCGGTTCGGAAGGTTCCACGACCAAACTTTCCGGGGAGAAGTCGAAAAGGGTGTATAGATCAGAGCTTCAATAAGAGACAGTCAGTCACCATAAGATTTTGGTCAAGCTTTGAGGGCAGCTCCTCTGAAACTATCTGTTCATCGATCCCTTGTTGGTCAGAAACTATACTTACCTGACATTTTTTTTTTTTTTGTTGTTGATCTGATGAAACCTGGCTTGGTGTCGGGTGAAAAGCCCGCGATGGCCGAAATATTATTTTGTTTGTATAGCACAGAGTCAGAATATTTTACGACACGTGGAATTGAGTTGAGTTGAGTTGAGTTAGTAGCAGTAGAAATATGGTTCGGTTCGGTTGAGTTCCAAGGTTGAACCTAAGATTTTCTCATTTCCACTTGTAAATGTAAGGTGATAGATTGCATATGCATTTGAGAGAGATTTGTTAATTGTATTCATACCTTGTAAATTTATCTTCTTTGTACCCTATTGACCGACACTATTTCAATCTTTAGTCCTATAAATTTTTTAATTATCGTGGAGATCGGAGCGAATTTTTTTTTGGGGGAATACGTGGGGATCATGGGATGAGGATGTTCGGGAGGGAGAGGGGACAAGACGAAGTTAGGAACAGAGAATATAATCTTCGTTCTCAGTCTTGTTTAGCTGACAGTGAGAAATCTTTCCGCCCTCCCTTTCCTGTCTAAACAAAACTTCTCTCGGGAGAGAGAGAGAGACAATGCGAAATTAGGAGCAGGGAAGTCGGTACGGTTGTTCAATGTCACGCGCGTCTATGGAAAATGATGTGATCTTACTAAAAGCCCAAATAATCATTTAAAAATAAAAAAGAAATTAAATTACAATTTTTTTAATTTTTTTTTTGTCTATTTAATCTAATAAATTTAAATATATTAAATATAAAACTTTAAATTTGGTTTATTTTAAAATTTTTTATTTTATGTCTCATATATATTAGAAAAATATAATTTTTTAAAATTAATTGATATATTAAATATAAAATTAAAAATTGAAAATTTTGTTTTTATTTAGTCAATTCATAAACTTATAATTAAGTTTAAATTGAAAATGAATTTATAATTTAATCTAAAAAATCGAAATTCATATTTTTAAAGATTCAAAATTGTTGCCACTTGTGCAATAATGGGGATGCTCTGTCGGCCAGCTATACGACAAATGACACGTGGACAAGTGGCACAGTAGGATTGTCGTAAGTGAAATTTGTATTAAAAGGACAAGTCAGTACCAAAAGCTGACACGTTGGCATCGTGACAAGATGATTCATCCAGAATCCAGCACAGGATAAGAACACCGTGTGAGTGTCGTACTGGATTATTTATTTTTTATCTCTCTCTTAAAATTCATATTATCACAAAATTAAATTCAATTTTTTTAGGTTTTACGGATAAATTAATATTCTTTTTGCCAATTATCATGTTTGACATCACTTCCACTAATTAATGCTATTTTTTTTTAATAAATAAGAAATTTAAATTTTTTAATTTTCATATTTGTGTCTAATCCGTTCGTCTACTATCGGTCGAAATTGTGCAGATCTCGATCTTTTGTTGGGAAGTTTCGTGATTATGGCCCGTCTTTAACCAAACAGCTTTCGTGCTTTCGCCTTTCTTTGCAGCTACTCTCGATAGCTCGTTCTCCCATTTCGATTTCACTCTCAGCTCTATCTTCCTTGAATGTCTCCCGACCTCATATTCTCCTTTGTTAGTTCTCTACTGTGTGTGGCTTCGTAATTTATTCTATCGCTGAACTTCTCCTTGGGATTCATATTTGTAGGTTAACAGTAATAAGAATGAATACTTCATTTACAGCATCAACAAATTTATACGGAAGTAAATACGAAGATATTTATGGTGGGTCTTTAACTTTCTTGCTAAAACTCTAACCGAGGTCGAATATCTCTCATATTGTTTTCTTTATTACAACTCGAACAAAATACCAAAACTTGTGGAGATCCCTGGAAAAGAAATAACACAGATAATATAATTTAATATCTAATATATTAAAAAAGATATATTTTAATTATTTTATATATAAAAAATATAATATATTTTAAAAATAATTAAATAAATTATAATTAAGCAATAAATAAAGAAAAATCTAAATCATCACATCCACCAATCACATGATGATATTTATAGCTCATGATATTCTGTAGAGTATTTATTTCGTATCAGAATATGGCATCCAATTTCCTATTTAATTAATTATAATAATTTAAAATTAACTTTAAAATTATTTGACTAATGAATTCTTCATTAATGATTGCTTCATCTTTAAATTAACTAATATATTAAATTAATTAAAATGTAAATTATTTATCAAACATAATTTAAATTTTCTATTAAATATTAATAATAAATAAATAAATTCCCAATCACAAAATTCCACTCCCTCAAACTACATACAAAAGCATAGAAAATCCATTATTCATGAGAGGAGCTAAATCATTTTAAAAAATATATAATATTAATTTAATTTCAATTTGATGGGTATATTTCTAAAAATAATATTCGGATTATATTTTGAATTACCACTCAAAAATTAAAAAAAAAAAATGAAATTCTAAATATGAGGTTTTCACCAATTGCAATTCATCATCATCTTGTTCACTTCCAAGTTATTTACTAACTATTAAATAAACGTTGACCTAAGTCTCTGTGCGAACCACTGTACATGAACGGTTATGGTTATTATTAGAGACATAACTTCATTCTTTGACTTCTTTGCTCGGTCAAGCTTCTTTGTTCTGTATGAACGGTTATGGTTATTATTAGAGACATAACTTCATTCTTTGACTTCTTTGCTCGGTCAAGCTTCTTTGTTCTGTATTGTAGTCTCGGTCCAAAGCTTAAGACTTCGACTTTGTTCCAACTGGCCTAATGTATGCGCCCCCTTTAATGTCAGTACTATATTTAAAGAACACCCTTTACCTTCTTTTTTATAAAAAATTCAAAAATTTTGTTACTATCAATATATGGACAAACCCGTACATCGACACCTCATAGATTTTCTAAAAACGTTGTAATGTTACTTTCCGTTTTCAAATTTCTGTTTTAGAATTATGAAGGAAAAGCATCCAACCTACAAAAATTGACATTAAAAGTAAAGGAGGAGTTGGGTAGCAAACTTATAATTGGGCATATCAGAATTACAGGTAAAGAGATAACATCACAGATTGCAGAGCTACTAATGCTTCTCTCGCGGCAGTGTCTGTGACTTGTAAAGTTGGAAACTTTGATTGACCAACGCCTGGACTTCTTGTCTCCATACAAACCCAGAAAGGATTGGAAAAATTGAGCTTCATCTCATGATATAAAGTAACCATGGTTTTGGGGGTTTTTCGCTATGAAATCTAACCATGGTTACAGAACTTGGGTTAGTCTCCTTCACAACCGGAGATGTGGGTTTGGGTTTGTCCACAACTCGGCTGCTGCTGCGTATAAAACCACCCAGATGAGCCCTTTGTCATTAACAACCCTTACAAAAACAGATATGAACCTCGTCTCATCGATTCTTTCTTGATCTCTTACCTCTTTCTGTTCATAATCTCTGGTGTGCCTCAGAGTTTTTGGTATGTTCTCTTCTTGCTTTGCGCACTATTTGGCTTGAATTCTTGATTCGGATTCGGATTGTGATCTTCCTTTCGTTTTCTGTTCTGGGTTCTTGGGATTTTTGGATTTTCTTTCTGAATTTGTAAGGATAGGTTCTGGGTGGTTTTGAATTTGATCTGAGAAGCGTCGGGGTTTTCATTTGGTGTTCTTCTGATGGGTTTTGATCACTTTCTCGAACGTTTTGGATCGTTTCTGGGTAAATCTATTGCTCCAAATCTTGATGCTGAAAAATGGAAACTAAAACGTATTCTATACTGTATGTATGTGTGCGCTGATTAATGGGTTTCTCTCTGTTTCATTACTTCTGATATCAAACTGGCTGTGGAAGATGGTTTTGCTGCTTTTGTTCTATGTTCTTGGCTCTTGTATATGAACAGATCTCCACACAAGGATGTTTCCATTTCCATTGCAAAATTTTCTGTTCTTTGTTTACTGCATGGATTTCTGATCCTTCTTCGACCTTTGTGCATTTTCAGATGAGATATAAACAGAAGGATCAAACTGAAGAACACTTTGAACTCAATATTTGATTCATTCGGACCGATCCCAGTTCTTCATCTTTCAAAGAATTTTTTGTATCTAAGATTTTGATCGAAATGGGTCTCTCCAGCCTTCCTGCCCCTTCTGAAGGAGTACTAGGAGTGATCCTTGTGAATACGGCAATATCGATTTCCATCTTCAAAGGCATAGTTCGGTCGATCCTCCATGTCGTTGGCATCCATCTTTCGGCACCATCATCATCAGATTCCATGGAGAATTCTCCTGAATCCATAGACTTCTGTCTTAATCCAAATGGAGGCTACATTGAAGAGTTTCGTAGTCGGATCCCAGCGATTCTGTTCGACAAAGTTCGTAGCTGCAAATGGCTAGAACACGACTGCTCCGTCTGCCTTACCCAATTTGAACCTGAATCAGAGATTAACCATTTATCTTGTGGCCATGTTTTCCACAGAGTGTGCTTGGAGAAGTGGCTGGACTACTGGAACGTTACTTGCCCACTGTGTCGAACTCCATTAATGCCCGAAGAAGAGACAGCCTCCTGCTTCTGGTGAGCATTATGAACATTATGAACACATTATGGTTAAGGAATATCATTCCATGTACAGCAGCATAGTGTATAGATAATCTTAAAAGTGCATCCGCAGGCCATAGAATTTGTACCTTGAAGCGTGATGAGTGTGTGACCCTCTGTTATTTCATTGTAAATATGAAGCTTTCTGTTTGTCTTCTTTGTTGTGTCTATACAGTCTTGAGACTGCCTTTTACATCGCTAAAAACCTGAATAATCTCTGCTTCCTGCGCACGTTTTTACTTTTCGAACGAGAATCGAACATTTATAAGAAACATTAAATTTTATAAGCAATCTTAAATATCATCAGAATTCTGAAAGACGTATAATACATGGTACTCAGCAAATACAGAAGCTCAACAACTTGAAAATTAGGAAGATCCAAGTGAAGGATAGTTACCATTGCAAGAACAAAACTCATTATTAAGCTAAAACATTTCTTAATCTATCAATTGATTCTCAAAGCAACAGAAACAACTAACAGATTTCGGACTAATTAGATGCAACACTGCAGGTGTTGATTCCATCCTTGCAATCGTTTGTGAGGTCGTTGAATGTTTCTAGCTGCTTTTTGCCTCTTAAGAACACCTCTGTGTCTACTGATACTCTCATATATCCATCAAATTCAACTGGTGTCCCATTGTTAAGATTCATTGTTTCTGTGTACCATTCGCTGTCTTTGCCCCAAAGATCCTTGTACTCGTCGAGGAAATGGGTAGAGAATTTGTCTTTCAAGGGGTCGAAGTAATCCGTGTTTGGCTCATTGGTAGCAATGTAAAGGTTCCTTCCAGTTTCAAGCTTCTCTTGCAACGTCGAAAGAAGCGTATCAGGTGAAGTATCAACGTCAAGATTTGGCCAGAGCTCCTTGTTCTTTGCTTTCTCGCCTCTCACTATGTGGACTGAGTCATAATCCCAGTTCAATCTTGATGCAATTGAAGATACTATATCCATCAGACGTCTTGATTTCCAAATCAAATGCCATGGTCGCTTAACTACGGATTCCGTTTCTCCTTCACAGACGCGATACCAATAATTATCTGGTTCTGCAGATCCGAACTTTCTGAATATCAAGGCATCCTTTACGTCGGCAAGCTTCATAGGTGTGATGCGAAAGTCCTCAACAAGATAAAGGCCTAAACGATCTTTCTTTTGCCATTTCTCCCAATCAGACCAAAACTGACCCTGGTCCAAGATGGATGCGGACTCTTTCAGATGCTCAAAATCAAAATAAAACCTGAAATCCTTTCCTTCCTCATCTTGCTTCGATGAAGTATAGATCGAAGACAGACAAATTTTCAAATCCATAACTAATGTGCGGTTCAAATACTGAGCTTCACCTAAAGCACATAAGAAACTCCACAAGTAATGGTTCATGCTCTTGCATTTATCTCCGCTCATCTCGTAAACCAAGTACTTCCCCTGACTAAATGAGCCTTCAGACTCGACCACCGGTAGTGAATCATTCACAACTTCCCCAACAACAGGCAAAGACACTGCATGCTCTAGCTGCTCCATTTTCTTCTCAAAATTATTTTTCGGATTCTTTTTCTTCTTCCTTGCATTAACACCACTGTGGTAGTCACCTATGCTAACGATACTAAGAGTACAATTAGCAGATCTAGTAATCACAAACCTCCTATAATCTTTATAAAAAGAAGCAATCTTCCCTTCCTTGGGTCGAAATCGCCATGCCATATCACAGGTGCTGTCGTTAGAACCACGAACCGGTTTCCCAAACCGATAAAAGTGAATGTCCTTGAATCGTTCTATGGTGGTCTCCATCATCATATGGAAAACCTCGGGGTCGCGACAATCGATGGGGTCATCCACATTGCTATTGCACTCAGGTGAAGCTCCTTCAGTAGCAGAACCCAAAGCAGAGTTTTCAGCATCAATGATTTTGACAATATCAGTTTCATTAAGAAATGTTGCAAATGCAGTTTGATTGGCAGCCATGAAATCCTCCCCAGTCTTCATCACAGTGCTATCAGTTTTAAAAGTGGCATTGGAGTTAGACGTGAGAAAGGTAGTGATCTTGGTCGATGGGTGAAAAAGTGGGTCCTCAGGCTCGTAAGTGGCCGCGATTATAGTAAAAATCAAAACCCCAACCACAAACAGAGTGAAACAAAGATTTCCAATAAGAGCAAGCGCATTCTGACCCAGATTCTCTGGTCTAAAACTTCCACTTCTGTAAAGAGAAGACCGACCCAACATCTTTCCAAGCATCAACTTCCCCAAATCTACAACTATCAAACAACTCGGAAAAAACCCTGAAACCTAGAACGCCAAAAAGTCATTTACAGAACAATCGACAACAAAAGTGAGGGAAATCTCATAGATCTCAACAAAAATGTGGAAGAACAAAAGGAAAATACAAAATGAGGCTCCCTGAGTTCAATAATCCAACAAAACCCACAACCAAATCCGCACAAATCAAAGAAAACAAAGCTTCAATTCCACAAGTACATTGATCTGGAAGAAGCGAATTAGAAAGTTCTCCAACTCGTACCTGACTCAAGGAAGAAGATGACTCGAGCAATCGAACACCATGGACTTGAAGTGAGCGTGAGATGCGAGCTGAGAGTGAACAGAGGAAATGCTAGATTTCGCTGAGCCCCAAAATAGTCAAAGTGACGACCGAGTAGTCGGCGAGAGAAATGGAATATATAATAAATAAATAATAATTAAACTGAAAAAGGGGAATTTTGATAATGTTACGGTAACCACAGGGTGAACTGCACATGACTCACACGATGCTTCCACGTGTCTATATGAATGGCGTGGACGAAACATCCTCGATTTTACTTCGTTGATTTCATCTGAGCTGGAGCGGTTTATTCGATAGTTTCGGCCACCGACAGTGGCAATATCGTAATTAAAGGAAACACTTCTTATGCCTTCCATTTATATTAACTGGTTGAGTGAAGACTCATTCTTAAGTTACAAGTTTGAAGAATGAGATACTAATTGTATTAAAATTGCCTGACACTAGTTGGTGGAGCTGACATTGGATTGTTACAAATGGTATAAGAAAGAAGAGCCAGACACCGACACTGGAGCTGACAAGATCTATTGCTAATAAATTTGAACTGTTACAAATGGTATCAGAAGAGTCTGACATTAGATGTGGGACTAACAATATCGGTTAGCGGTAGGCTAACACTGTAATAAATGATGAAAAGTCGGATACAGGAAGATGGGGTTGTAACAAATGGTATCAGAGCCAGAATGGTGTGCCAGCAGCGAGGATGCTAGGCTATCCTACACTGGTTGTAGAGGAGAACGGAACATTCTTTATAATGATGTAAAAATCTCTCCCTAACAGATAGTTTTAAGCTGTGCCATCTACCGTAAGCTTAACAGGCCAAGGATTGCACCTTCAATACATTTGGTTCTTCCATAAGAACAAGCTCAATATGACATTACCCTTTTTTTTATTAAAGAAACATATTAACATAAGAACACGACAAACATCATTTGACTGTCACTTTATCCTAATCTACTATGTTTGAGATACAAAACTTCTCCTGTACCTTAAAAGCCTGTTTTTTTCCACCATTGCAGCTAAGCTTCCTTGTTCTGGTTCACTTTAGGAACATGACTACTTTGGTTAAGATGCAGCTGCGTTGTGTGGAATGGTAGTCGTCGTCGTAGTAGGCAACGGTCGCAGGATGAGATACAAGGCAGGACCTAAAAATGGCACGACCGAAAACGGAACGAGCCAAGATCCTTTGTCGTACCTGGAATGAGTTCATTGCAATGTTATCAACAAAGCTAAATGGAATTGAGTAAGGATTCACATGAGAATGTAGTCCGAACCATTTTCGAGCAGTCATGTCATTGTAAACCCAAAATGGAGCAAATGAAGATAGTAGCATGAAGTCGATGCTCATGGCATGGATCTGCATCATTAACGTTTCGAGATCGGGGTAAGACAATGACATTTTCAATGAAACACTGAAACTATTTGCATCAATAATGTTTCAAGACCAAGGTTAGACTATGTTTCAATGAAACAGTGAAACTATTTGCATCAATAACGTTTCGAAACGGAGTAAGACTATGTTATCTGCATCAATAACGTCTCGAGACCGGGATAAGACTATGTTTCAAATGAAACACGGAAACTATCTGCATCAATAACGTTTCGAGACCGGGGTAAGACTATGTTATCTGCATCAATAACGTCTCGAGACCGGGGTAAGACTAAGTTTCAATGAAACACTGAAATTATCTGCATCAATAACGTTTTAAGACCATCTTTCCTTTTCATTACAAAGAAAGTGATCCGCTTGAATAACTAATAAGGCGTAAAAGGTAAAACTACAGTTTGATTCAGCAAGAAACTGTTCGACAACTAGTCTACAAATGAAGAATTTTAACGACATATTCGATACGTTGCATCGGATAACGATGAACCACCATAGACATGAAGACACGGGCGCAAAATAACTACGATAGTACGTGAAAGTCGAATTGGTAGACTTACAAATCTGCTCTCTCTGAAGTACTGGTAGAATTCCTTCCACGCACTCTCACCAGCTAATCCAGCATAAAATAGTATACCGAGTCCTGCAGCAAATGTTATCTGATTCCAACATGGTTAGCTTTCATTTTGAATCAAATTGTAGGGCCAAAAAAGATAGAAACAGCTGAAGCAGTGATGTAGTGGTGCTTCTGAGCCATTATGCAACCTTCAAACTAGTTCTTGCTGTAAATATGTCTAAAGTTTTAAACCTAGCAAATCCTCACAATTCTCTCGGATTATAGGACAACGACGTTCTACGATGCATTGTGTTGTGTGATTCTCTGTATCTACTCTAACAGCCGAAGCCCACCACTAATCGATATTGTACTCTTTGAACTTTCCCTCAAATGGTATCAAAGCTAGACACCGGACAGTGTACCAACGAGACCGAAGGGGGTGGACACTGGGCTCCAAAGGGGTGGATTATGAGATCCCACATTGATGATAGAGAGGAACAAGTGCCAACAAAGACGCTGAACCCCGAAGGGGGTGAATTGTAAGATCTCACATCGATCGTAGAGAGGAGCGAGTGCCAACGAGGACACTGGGCCCCAAAGGGGGTAGATTGTGAAATCCCACATCAATGGTAGAGAGGAACGAGTGCCAACGAGGACGCTGGGTCTCGAAGGAGGTGGATTGTGAGATCCCACATCGAGTGGAGAGAGGAACGAGTGTTAGCGAAGATGCTGGACCGAAGGGGGTAGATTGTAGATCCCACATTAATTAGAGAGAGGAACGACTACCAACGTTGGGCCCTGAAACATTCTTTATAACGGTGTGGAAACCTCTCACTAACAGACACGTTTTAAAAACCTTGAGGAAACGTACAAAGAGGACAATATCAGCTAGCGCTCGAACAATTACGTATACTATAGTAACCAGATAAAGGGAGGGTAAGGGGAAGAATTTTCCATACCCCAGAAGTGAATTTGGACTCGAGGAAATTCAAAGGCCATCTCTTGAGTTCATCTTCTTCAACACGAGGTGGCGGTGGCTTCCGAAGTACAAAATATGGAAGAAGAGCATAGGCACCCAAGAAGAACGACAGTACTAGGAAAGGCCAGACAGGAACATTGCTATTTGAGCTGCAGATACAAGAATCATGTCACTAAACAATTTGAATTGAGCTGAAAAGGCAAGAAATCCAAATTCTATATACCTTCTGCCAGAAGGAAGCAGCAGCATGCCATAAACCAGTGGCCACAAGCCCATAATATACCAAAGAGACACAAGCACTTCATTCATTTTGAAGCCATCGTCACTTTTTAAGTTCAAAAGCTTCTTCAAGAGATACATGTCCATTGACTGCAGCAAAACACATAGAATCGCATTCGATGAACTAAAGGAAGAAAAACAGAGAAGAAGAAGAAGAAGAAGAAGACAATCATGTTTTTACCGGAGTCCGATTCGGAGCGAGATTGAAGACATAAAACATTAGACCAGCCCAGAAAGAAAACAGCAGAATCGAGGTCGTCCAGTCTCTTCTCTCCCCACCATATCCGCCGCCATCGCCGTCGCCGCTACCGCCGCGCTCGTTTTCTATCGGGCTCGCTTTTTCCCCAACTGGGTCTCCTGCAGTTTGATTTCCCGATGCTCTCCGCCATTTTTGAAGCAAACCCATTTTGCTGGAGCTTGAATCTCGACGAATGTTGGAAGTGGGGCATGAAGGGTATGATTTGAGGAAGTAATCTAGGTTGTGGGAAGCTAATTTAGGGAATACCCATAAAGGAATACATTTATATCTACATTAATACGAGACGGAATAATATCATGCTATTGCCGAGAGATAAATTCTAAAAAAATGAATCGAGACTTGATTAAGGAGAGATTGTTCGAAGGCTTCATATGTTTCCATGAATTTATAAGTAATATATCTCTGTGTTTCCGTCACTAATTCGTGGCCGACTTGATTATGGAATTACAAGTGTCGAACAACACTGATTCATTGCAGCCTGAGTGCGAGTTTCTGTATTTACATGTGTCAATTCTTTGGCTCCCCTGGTTTGTAAGTTTGTGGATGAAGAGTTTTTCAAGAAAACATGAACCTTTAGATTACACAAGAACAGAAACATTTGAAATCATTCAGGAAAGAAACTGTTCACAAACAACATCATTTCACAACTAGAGAACAGGGGGCGGGATGATGATGATAAGCAACAATCTCCGACAATTGTCATTTATGCAGCAGAAGAACAACATAAACAAGACAATGATGTTTTAAGCATATCCTCATTCCCAAACCCCAAATTATTGACAAGGTTCTAACAAATGGAGTCCAGCATTTTCCATCACAGGCTCTAAATACAGCTTCAATCATGCAGACAAGGTCACGTCTTGAGAATTTGCAGATTATACATTTTCTGCTGAACCCCTCTATCAAGCGCCCGTAAGGCTTATGATTCTGCAGCTTGCAAGCAGCAAAACCATTTTTTCTGCAAATCCCAACTCGCAATCATGAGAAAATGACTGTGTTCTTACTTCAAAAACAGATGGAATTGGTTTAAACATGGTTATATTTACGACGGTTGCTCTATCAGTAATCTTGTAACGGTCCAAGTCAACCGCTAGCAGCTGTCCTCTTTAGATTTTCCCTTCTGGGAGCCGGTTGCTTCTAAAACAAATCAAAGAAATTGAAAAGATTTGGGTGCAAAGAACTTACAGGCTGAGACTTTCCAAGAACAGCGCCATGCTTATATGAAGGGTCATCCTTTGCAGGAGAGTCAGGTAAGCCACCAGTCTTTTTCTCGTTCCTGGCTTTATTGAAGATGACTGTGAATCCCTCGGCAGATGCGGGATCATTGACATCCCATTCGCCGAACTTTGGTAAGGGACTGCTACTGCCTTTTTCCTGCATAATCAATAAGCTTATGAATGGCAGACATTTCAAGGCAATATTTGCATATTAGTGTGCAAGTATATGCTTAGCTATATCCTTATCCATTTATGAGCTAAGTCACAATCCAATAAATCCTCACAGCTAACCAACCTCGCGTTATGAAGAGCCAACTCGACGGTGAGATATGCTCAAACTATATTGAGGATTATTGAGAGGAGTAGCCCGACATTGGTTAATGAAGAGGAAGATCAACGGTTTATAAGTAAGGAATTGGTATGAGGCCTTTTGTGGAAACCAAAAGTAAAGCCAGGAGGGCTTATGTTCAAAGTGGACAATATCGTACCATTGTGGAGGTTTGTGGTTTCTAACATGGTATCGGAGTCGTGCCCTTAACTTAACCATGCCAATAGAATCCTCAAGTGTCGAACAAAGAAGTTGTGAGCCTCGAAGGTGTAATCAAAGGTGACTCAAGTGTTGAACAAAGGTGTACTATGTTTGAGGGCTTTAGAGAAGGAGTCAGCCTCGATTAAGGGGAGGCTCTATAGTGTACTTTGTTCGAGGGGAGGATTGTTGAGGATTATTGAGAGGAATAACTCCACGTTGGCTAATTAAGAGAAAGATCGTGGGTTTATAAGTAAGGAACTCTATCTCCATTGGTACCGGGCCTTTTAAGGAAAACAAAAGTAAAGCCATAAGAGCTCATGCTCAAAAATGACAATATCATACCATTGTGGAGGTTCGTGGTTCCTAACAAACTAATCAACGATTATAGAATAAAATCTTAGAAAACATCTCTTAAAACTCATGCAGAGACCGGTAAAAACAGAAGAACATGAAAGAATTCATGAAGGGAGTTCACATCGTCTAAAGAACTCAGATTCAACCTTCATAGAAAGCTCACATTAGAAACAACATCCATCCCCAACCTAAATACAGCGCACTCCAAGAATCATACATGAGATATTCACCAAGTTCGTCAAAAGCTCAGCTTAACACAGCATCACAAGATATGAATTGGGCTCTTTTGTTTGTTTGAATGAACCTCTCAAAGTTCAAACATGCCTAAGAAGAAAAAAACTCCAATTGTTCCTTTAGCATACTTACAAGCGTTTAAAAGAACTGATTGAGTGAAAACCCCACATTCCCAAGTGAAAAAACCCCACCAATCCCTCAGCAAAATTACTAACAAAACCATGCAGAAAGGGCTAAACGCAAGTAAACACTCGTTCAACCACAATGAAAGTGAGCACAAGGGCAAGAACAGGCAACAAACACAGTTCCAAATACAGAAACAAAACAATCAGAGAGAAAGCAAAAGGCAGAGGCCATAAAACCCTCCAGTTTTAGAACACCCCTTTGACAGGAACAAGAAGATCCAAAGGAAAAAAGACATGGAAAGCACGGTAACAATCAAATCAAGCCAAAAAAAACTCAAACCCAGAAACGATCAAGTCCTAAAATCAAAATCTTAGTCAAGTTGAAAGAAATAAACGATGAAATAAATGAAGGGTGTGCGTGGATTTCTTACCGCCATGACTGAGCTCTGAGAAGAAGAAGAAGATGCTGAAGGATAAAGCCGCCTTGAGAAAGGGGTCGATGATTGATTCAGAGAAGAGGAGAGAGAAGAGGAGAGAGAGAGAGAGAGGGGAAGAAGAAGGGCTAAGACTGGGACCAACAAGGAATTGGCTAATGGGATGATATAGAAGTGGAGAGTGGGACCCGGCGCGTAAGCAACTTCGAAGGCCGTTTAATGGTGTGTTACTTCCAGCTGTGTAATGCCCAAGCGCCAACCCCCAGACGTTGAAACAGACGAACTTTTTTTTTTCTTTTTATTTATTTATAAACAATTAATTAATTAGTTCAACCTTTTCCCTCCAATCGAATATTTATTTTCTATTCTTCCCTTAATCACATTTCTAATTTTCAATTCAATATTTGATTTTAAATATTTGATTCAATTATCTTTTTTGGATAATTGTGTTTGGTTTGTTGGTGTAATTATCATTATTTTATAAAATGACAAAAAATGAGTGACGTACACACCATTAAACGAGCAACCGCAGTAGATATAATAGAGATATCGTACAACGACTATAGTATTTATAATATCTAAAGTTTACTTCATATAGTCGAACTTAATACGAGACAATTTTTTTAAAGTTTTGGATCTGTATGGAATAAAAATAAAGAAATCAAATAGAGTAGCCTATAAATAAATAAAAAAAACAGAGAGATTAATTGTGAACTCTACTATTGTTGCTCGGGCACACCAACCCAACCAATCCAAAAGTTCGTGTACATCTCTAATACTTATTTTCTCTTTCTTTTTTTTTTTCCTTTCAAATTTCATCGTTCTTAAAATAAACATGTGAATTATAAAAAATTCAATGACTTATTAAACACCCGAGACCTCCGTCCATGATTCGAACGAGTAATTCCCACGAAAGAAACAGAGAAAAATGGAGAATGAAACTGCGTTGGATCAAATAGAATAAACAATATGATACATTTAAAATGGAAGACAGTGTTCTAAATTCTAACCCAAGTTTATATCAGCAGATTCTCCTCCAAACCTATAACCAGTTCTTGTTTCCTTCCTGTATGCAGTTTTCACTTCCAAACTGCCTGGGACTTGCCCACGTTGAAGGGATTGTATATCTATATGAATATATGTGTGTATATATATATATATATAAGAAAGTTGATGTTTGGAGAGTCAAAAATCAGATCATTTCCTCAAATTTGTCAAGCTTTTTAACCCGTTGCATACTCCGAAGAACAAGCGCCAAGAACACTCCTGTATTTCGCCAAACAATTGACACTAAAATTTGAACTTCTAATTCAAACTTACGTAACAAGAAAAAGAGCTCGAGCTCACCTGCCCCGACGAATGATCCACCGGCAATGGCTTGGTTGCCTTGAGAGCTTACGGTGATTCCGAGGTTCAAAAGCGTACCGCCCATCACGCTGTACATCGTTGCCATTTGAAGTATTGTTGCTTTCCTTGCTGCTCTTTCGGACTATGATTTCCATCAGAATATAGTGAAGTTTTGATCTTTGCTGAAGTCATAGTAATTAGATCATGTAAGAGTTTAAGAAGTAATTGAATATGTACCTCCAGCACTCGGACTCGAAGCTTTAAGTCCCCCGACTCGAGCTGTTGTACGAATTCCTCTATTCTTTGGACTCTGGATGGCATGGAAATGGTGGATGTTCTGGCCTGAAAATGAATTGCTATATTTTGTGAGAACTTTCGCTATATGAAGAGAGAATGGAAGAAAAACGCAAAGAAACTATTGTACTTCATTGGCTTGCTTTCTTATCTCCTCCACAAGTTGTGTTCTGCTTTGCTCCTTCTGTTTCAAGTCTAAAAGCTCCTGCACATAGTTTTCATAGAAACCACTTGAAGAACCTTTATGGATATCCAAAAGAACTATGAATAGATCCTTTAAAAAAAGTGTGAGGAACCACGGACTCTCCACAATGGTATGATATTGTCCAGCATAAGCTCTTATGGCTTTGCTTTTGATTGCTCGAAAATGTCTCATACCAATGGAGATGTATTCCTTACTTATAAACACATGATCAACCCCTTAATTAGTCGATGTGGGACTCCTCTCCCAACAATCTTCAACAATCCTCCCCTCGAACAAAGTACACCATAGAGCCTCCTCCCCTGAGGCCTATAGAGCCCTTGAACAACCTCCCCTTAACTGAGGCTCGACTCCTTCTCTGGAGCCCTCGAACAAAGTACACTCTTTGTTCGACATTTGAATCACTTTTGACTATACCTTCAGGGCTCACAACTTATTTGTTCGACATTTGAGGATTCTATTGACATGACTAAGTTAAGGGCATGACTTTGATACCACGTTAGGAATCATGGACCCTCCATAATAGTATGATATTGTCTACTTTGAGCATAAGCTCTCATGGCTTTGCTTTTGGTTTTCACAAAAGACTTCATACCAATGGAGATGTATTCCTTACTTATAAACCCATGATCAACCCCTTAATTAGTCGACGAGGACTCCTCTCCCAACAATTCTCAACAAAAACAACCTAACAAACCTGTGCATATGGTGCAGCAATCTTCACGAAGGAAAAATCTGGGTCGAGTGTGTAGCCTATACCTGATACGACATTCGATTCCGTAGTCAAGAGC
This sequence comes from Cucurbita pepo subsp. pepo, assembly GCF_002806865.2. Classification (NCBI taxonomy): domain Eukaryota; kingdom Viridiplantae; phylum Streptophyta; class Magnoliopsida; order Cucurbitales; family Cucurbitaceae; genus Cucurbita; species Cucurbita pepo. The sequence goes on from NC_036642.1 coordinate 9,758,427, forward strand.
AGAAACGTAATCTAGTTGAAGTTGGTCAGCTTCTATACTTTAAAACAAAGAAAATGATGGCTCAATTACAAAAGCACAAGAGAGTGAGATCAACCTTCCAGGGTAGAAAATGCCCTCAATACAAAGGTAAAGGTGGAGGGGAATCGAAAAGGTTGATCCTGAGCTATTGCAAATAAATCCTGCCAGACAACCACGCTTGAGTTTATAAAAGATGATATTGATATCAAATTTGACAAAACCGAGCCTTCAACATTTGCTGAATTGAATATGTGCACACCTCTCCAATTGCAGCCAGAGTCTGCTGCTGGTCTGGTGTTTGGCTCAAGAGTGTGTCCAAGAAAAACTGAATGGATCTCCTCACCTAAATAAAAAAAATTCGATAAATGATAAGGCCAAAAACATAAATAGTTTGTAGATTTATATTCAATTTGCACACTATATACCGCAGACAGATCTCCTGTTGGCTGAAGTGCTTCAAGATCTATGAGCCTTTGCATAACCTGCACGGTTGCATCCATTGTCCGTAAAAGTAATTACCATAACAACAGATGCATCAACAGTTTTGCACCACCCCCATGAATCACATGATATAAATATGTTTTGCATTCGTTTTACTATAATCTATAGCAAATTCAAAAAAACCATCATGAGCCTCAAAATCTGTATTACTCTTTTTCGAGATGGAAAGGGAACGAAACATTCCTTATAAGGGTGCGAAAAATCTCTCCCTAGTAGACGCGTAATGGGGAAGATCATAAGGGAAAACCCAAAGAGAACAATATCTACTAATGGTGAGCTTAGGCTGTTACAAATGGTATCAGAGCCAGACACCGGGTGGTGTGCCAGCAAGGACGCTAGGCCTCAGGGGGTGGATTGTGAGATCCCACATCAGTTGGAGAGGGGAACGGAACATTCCTTATAAGGTGTGGAAAACCTCTCCCTAGTAGACGCATAATGGGGAAGCCCATAAGAGAAAGCTCAAAGACCTTAAGGAGCCCGAAAGTGAAAGCCCAAAAAGGACAATATCTACTAACGTGAGCTTGGCCTGTTACAGCATAAGGAGTGGGGAGGGGAAGCAGTTGGTTCGATTATCATATTTGATTTGTTTGAAATAAGGGTTCCATGATCAGGATCCTAGGAGCAAGAATTTCTGGTAATATTGATAGGAAAGCATAAAAGTCGGATCATTTCTCCATACGACCTATCACGGACGCAGAGTAACGTATCAGTCTTACATTGAAGTCATTTGATACTTACGAAATGAAAAGAATGTGCAGTAAAAAACCTTTTTTGCATCTTTCTCATAAACGGCATAAAAAAGGTCGAGCAGCCGCTCTCTAGTGAAGGATTTGATTTCCCCCATCATGCCAAAATCATAATATATGATTGCTTCATCAACATCAATAGCAAGATTTCCCGGATGAGGATCCGCATGAAAGAAACCAGTCTTCAGTATCTGAAAGATTAAGTATGCTTTGACTAAATCATAATAGCTTGGCTTTCATCATATTCACTGCCAGAAATAGCTAATAATATGGATCAGTTTATATCAGACTGACAGACCAGACCTGAATTAAGTATGCTTCAATGGCATGTGATGAAATTTGAGCGCGACTAAAGCCACGTGAGTCTAGAACATTCAGCTGATTTATCTTAACCCCTACAAATAGGATAGCAATGTTATTCTTAAGTAACACTGAAACACGCCAAAATATGATTGTGTTGTGTTATTTCAGAAACGCATTGCTCGGGGTCAAACCTGGTACATACTCCAAAGTCAATACCTTCAAAGCAGTGTAGTCCCAAAAGACAAGCTACAAGAAGAAAGAGGAAGTTTATTTAGTTAACACTTGTACAGCACATTTTAGTTCTGTACGTAAGATAAGTATCGATGAATGACTTATGTATGAAGAAACGTACGGGTACTCGAACCCACTTTATATTACGAAAATCCCTGCGGAATCTATCAGCATTTTTGCCTTCATTTATGTAGTCAATTTCTTGATACAAAATACTGCAACCATGAATCAGAAAGTGAGTAAAAAATTAATCAAAACATCATAATTAGCATCGTTTAATGAAGAAAAATGAGCTATAGATTATGCACACAAAAAACTCATGATGAACCAACATGGGGACATCTCCCTTAGAAGGGTGCAAATTAAGGAAACGTGAATAAAGTCATGAAATCCAGCTAAAATGAATAATACACTACAGCACATGAAATATCATCTTAGATGACTGAAAAAACAAGTGCATATTCCTCAATCAGAAACTTTTAGTGCTCTTAATAAGCTACCGCATGAAGAATCATGTGTTGAGGATGGTTGGGAGGGAGTCCCACATTGGCTAATTAAGGGGAAGATCATGAGTTTATAAGTAAGGAATACATCTCCATTGGTATGAGACCTTTTGGGGAAACCAAAAACAAAACCATGAGAGTTTACGTTCAAAGTGGAGAATATCATACCATTGTAGAGGGTCGTGATTTCTAACATGGTATCAAGGTCATGCCCTTAACTTAGCTATGTCAATAAAATCCTCAAATGTCGAACAAAGGAGTTGTGAGCCTCAAATGTATAGTCAAAAGTGACTCAAGTGTTGAACAAAGGGTGTACTTTGTTCGAGTGCTCCAAAGAAAGGAGTCGAGCCTCGATTTAGGAGAGGTTGTTCAAGGGCTACATAGGCCTCAAGGGAGGCTCTATGGTGTACTTTGTTCGTGGGGAGGATTGTTGGGAGGGAGTTCCACGTTGGCTAATTTAGAGAATGATCATGGGTTTATAAGTAAAGAATACATCTCCATTGATATGAGGCCTTTTGGGGAAACAAAAAACAAAACCATGAGAGCTTATGCTCAAAGTGGACAATATCATACCATTGTGGAGGGTCGTGATTCCTAACCTCATGGTTTCAATGTATTTATATAGATGTCTCCAGCACACAATAACACCATTTCATTTTATTACAATGAAAGATAGCCACTAAAGATAAGCTTACTACTTACGTAGCACATTCTTCGTATATACCAATCCAATCTCTTGTAGAGCCACCAAAGGTTTCACTTCTTTGAAAATATTCTGCAATTAGCTTCAAATTCTCTGTTGATGACATACAAACAATAGTAAAACTCAAAATGTAACCTCAATAGCACATGTCTCAAACTCAACGTCCAAATTACATAATCGTGTCCGACCAATCAGCTGAAGAAACTAGATTTGAACTAAATGCAGGTAACTCGATAAAACTCGATAAAAGTTGAATTCTTACTCAGGTCAATGTCAAAAAGCTTCTTGAGACCAGGTCTTTGAACTTTGATGACCACCCTCTCTCCATTATGCAGTATTGCACGATGGACCTAAAGACAATATTACTCGAATTAATGCTGAAGAAACTAGACTTGAACTAAATGCAGGTGAGTATCACTTTTTAATGCACCTGGCCAAGGCTTGCTGCAGCAATAGGACGGTCCTCGAATTCTTTGAACAAAGTATCGATCGGGGCACCCAGTTCACTCTCAATGAATCCTCTTGCTTTTTCTGGAGAGAATGCAGGGACTTTATCCTGATTACACAATATCAGAAACACAAATCTTCTGATTGTTATTCAGCAGTGATATCACACCATTCTGTAATTTCGATATCTGAATATCCTTGTGACACGAAGGCTATAGCCATTTGGAAATTCAATTAAAATAGTACTGATACCTGTAACTTAGCTAGCTCGTCCACATACTCACGAGGAAATAGATCCGACCTTGTTGAGGAGAGCTGTCCAAGCTTGATAAAAGTAGGACCAAGCTGCAGCACACGCTCCCGCAGCCAAGACGCGGTCTTTTGCCTTCTTTTTTTCTGGATGGGGAGAGTGATGGTAGAATTAAAGGAGCATACTATATTCCAGTCTAGAAAGTCATAAAACGAACATGAAATGAGGTAATTTAAGAGATAACTAACAACCACATGAAAGTATTCAACCTGCTTGTCTTCTGAGAAGCCTTCTGCATACGTCCATTTTGCATTTTCCAAGAAAACACGAACTCGTAAGGAAACGATGAAACTCCAAACATCGATACCCCTTTGCACAGAGTTATAATTTTCATTAGCCCAACTGAAACCTTCATCTGAGGGCAAAATTTTAAGGTCCTCAAGTGGTGGAAGCTTTTGGGAGTCTATAACATTCGTTCTCTTAATCAACGGAGGAGACGGGCTGCGCTTAATTATACTTGCCCCATTGATAGCCTGCCTTTTGCCATTTATTTTCTCCACTTTATTGGCAGATACAGCCTTTGTTTTCACTACTTCATTTATAGGTGCCATCTTAACGGCTCTTCCATTGGTGCTTAACCTTGGAGGCGATGTATTATGCTGCAATTCATTACCAATCCTTAAATGTCGAGAACGTGGAGGATTCCAAGTCGACTTCTCGATCTTGTTGAATGTATTAAGTGAAATTGATCTTGAAAAACACAGATCATAAGCTTGTCTCCCTTTTCCTTCATTTAACTTTGCTTCACAGAAATAACAGCTGTGGGAAGCCAGTGTTGCCGCCATCAAAGAATTGTGACCTGAAAAGATTAAACGAATATAATGGTAAATAGCCATCTCTAGCTTGTGAAATGGCTAAACAAGAACACAAAACGCATAAGAAGGAGCTAATATGTTCCTTGAGATTACAGAGTTTGTGGCAGCTCAAAGCATTCGAGCAAAATAATGGTCAGGAATCAACGAAACTGAAACTCTATCAAATAAATAGCGCGTGAATCTTGGTTTGCTAAATCTGTTCAACGTGAATCGATCAAAAAGAGGCTAAAAAAAGTAAAGAAATCCTCGAACTGGTTCGTTTGATCAATCTTTTCAATAATTTCACTGATTTCATCAAGTGAACTCATCACGCACAGAAAATTCCCAGAAAATACGAACAATCCAAATCAAAGTGGCATGAAAATACACAAAAAAAATCAACTGAAATGAACAGCAGAGTATCTGAACTCGAATTGAGCAATCTTAAGTGGAACGACTGTCATAAATGCAAAAAGAAAACAAGAAAGATGTGACAGAAACGCTTACTGGGTGCGCCTGTTTTTCCGAATTCTCAGCGTCCAAGCTCTACTGAAACCAGGAGAGAGGTCCAAAAATCAAATGGATTAACGATCAAAACAGAAATGAAATAGTATCTCCAGAGTCTGAACAATAACCTCTCAGATTCTTGGTGCGTATTAGAGTCAGACAGCGGTGGCCATCTTGTCCGTTTCTACTGGTGGCCACTGTGGTCGTTGAGCGGCTTGAGCCACTGTTTGATGAACACGGAATGCGTGGCCACCTATGAACCTGTGATTTCCAACGAGCCAGCTTGTGGTGGGAAACGAGGCCCCTTGCCCTCAACAAAATTATTTATTTATTTAATTCGAAATATAAAAGGAAATTGTGATTAGATTTTACAAAGGTGGGTATAATATTTTATGTCATCCTACTAAATTTTTTATCTTAAATTATATAATATATTAATACTAACTCAATTTAAGCGTAATTTAACTTATTTCCACCATCATAATAAAAAATATTATTAATTTTTTAAAATATCAATTATACTTATTAAGAAAATTAAAAATTTTGATGTATTTTTTTAGACCTGATACAAAATTTAAGAATATTTTTATTAATTTAGCTAACATTCTCGTTGTCGCTTTGATATTATTTACCAAATTTTAAGATATATTCAGGTATTTTGATTTTGATGTTGATTTTTTATTTTATTTTTAAAATTCATAAATATTTTTTTAATTTAACATTGTAAAAGTATTTTTTTTTAATTTAAACAATTAAAAATCATTTTTGGTCCCTAATTTGTACGGCTTTAATTTTCTTTGAGTCTTTAAATTTGTAATAATTTAATTTTTATCTTCAATTTTAATAAAAAAATTTATTTATGAACATCAAAAAAAATTAATTAGCCACCGACATGTTATAAGTTACAAAGTCTAAAACATTAAATAATAAAATTTAATTTTTAATTTTGATGAAATATTTTACCATAAATATTAATTTGTTGGGAATTAAAAAATTAGATTTTATTTTTAACCTTTTTCAAAAAAAATATAAATAGCAATAAAGGCAATAGCTGAGTCATTTGATTTTATGAAAAAAATGGAAAATGATAAATTTCAATTACATTTCTATTAATGTCGCTCATCTGTGCTATTTATAGTAAATCATTTCAAAAACAATAATTAATATTTTTTAACCTTTTTTTAAAAGTTTAAAATATGGATAAAAATTGTTTTTGGTGTTTATATAATCGAATAACTTAGTCAATTCGGACTACCGAATTCAAACCATTTGGGTTGACTTATATTATTTTCGAATATGGGTTAAGTTTAATTTTTCGAAAAGTCGAAAATTCGGATCAGTCCATAAATTGACATTTTTTAGTTAGGTTAACACGACGAACCCGAAAATAGAGTAATAATCCAATCAAACCCTGACGTTTGTTAACAGATGGATTGTTAATGTTTAATGAATAGTGAATAAGTATAATTATTATTTATAAATTAAATCCCAATTAGCGAATAATTACTTTATAAAAACTAGGTTAAATTATTTGAATTTAGTCTCATTTAATATTTATTAAATTATTTAAAAGCACTCGGCATGGAAATGGCCTTGACGACAAATATATTTATATATTTTATATATTTTACATTTATTTATTTATTTGTAAATTTTTAATAATTTATTGAATTTTAAATTTTATGTTATTAAATTTTGAGTGTTAGAAGTTTAAACTTTTAATTTAGTATTTAATAATTTTTTAAACTGTCGTTGTCATTATCGAAGTTAAATAATAAACTAGTTGATGTTATAATTAATTATTTTATTAAAAAATATACATAATTTATTTGAGTTAAAAATAATTTTGAGTGGGACATTATCTAATTAATCCAATGAATTTAGGTCGTATCAGAGGACATTGGTATCTGGTGAGGATTATCACTAACAGAATTATTTGTCGCATTAATCAGGTTTAGGACCATATTAGCAAGTTAATTAATTACTTTATTTTAAATTTAGTATAAATACGCGCGCCAAAGACTGCCCTAGTCACACTCGACGCCATTGCTATCTGCCGATTCAGCTTTGGACTTTCCACAAATGGCTCCGATGAACGGAAAATGGACGAAGGTAAGTCCCTCAATTCACCATTTTCTGAATTCATCTTCATAATTTCAACTTCTATTGCCACAAATTTCATTTACTATTCGAAATCTTGATCAATTTGTTGTAGATCGATCAAAACGGCGCAGGACCAGGCGCAAGAAGCTCTCACGCGATCACAATCGTAGGGAAAAAGGCCTACGCCTTCGGCGGCGAGTTTTCGCCGCGGATCCCCGTCGACAACGAACTTCACGTATTCGATCTCGACGAACACACCTGGACGGTCGCTTCTGTCTCCGGCGACGTTCCTCCCCCGCGTGTTGGCGTCACGATGGCCGCCGTCGGCCAAATCGTATACGTCTTTGGCGGTAGGGATTTGGAGCATAAGGAGCTTAACGAACTCTACTCTTTGGACACGTCGATCAACAAATGGACGCTGCTCTCTGGCGGCGAGTCCGGGCCGCCTCACCGGAGCTACCACTCCACCACCGCTGATGACCGCCGCGTCTACATCTTCGGCGGATGCGGCAACTCCGGCCGCCTCAATGACTTATGGGCTTACGATACGATAGAGGGAAAATGGATCGAGTATCCGTCGGCAGGGGAGGGGTTAAAGGGCCGAGGTGGGCCGGGCTTAGCTGTGGCCCAAGGGAAAATATGGGTGGTGTACGGATTCGCGGGTATGGAAATGGACGACGTACACTACTTCGATCCGGCCCAAAACAAATGGGCCCAAGTTGAGACGACAGGGGAAAGACCCACGGCTCGGAGCGTGTTCTCCACGTGCGCGATTGGGAAGTACGTGTATATCTACGGTGGGGAAGTGGACCCCAGTGACTTGGGGCATTTGGGCGCCGGAAAGTTCGCGGGAGAGGTGTATGTGTTGGACACGGAGGCGTTGGAGTGGAGTAGAGTGGAAGATGGGCTGGGCTTGGAGAATCATCCTGGGCCGAGAGGGTGGTGTGCATTTTCAGTGGGCCGGAAGGGACGGGAATTGGGCCTTCTGGTTTATGGGGGAAATTCGCCGAGCAATGATCGGCTGGGGGATATCTATTTTTTCACTCCCGTGTGAGCGAGAATGGTAAATCTAGTTGACGGTGGTGATTTGATCGATTCCCATGATGGGTGTGATTATGTGTGTATTTCGAGTTTTTTTTTTTTTTTTTTTTTTTTTTTTTTTTTTTTTTTTTTTTTTTTTTTTNATTTCTGTGTTTAGTTTTGTTAAATTTAAAACGAATATTAAGCAATATGAAATATAAAATATATTAATGAGTAATAATTGGAAGTGAGTAGCTTGAACTAGGGTTTATGAGTTCCTCGTCTCGACTTCAGCATCAGCAGTGATTGTAATTTCATTTCAGCGTGTCTTGCTTGAACAACATTCAAATGGTTCATCGTCTTGACTTCTCTCACAATCATGTGTTAGTAGTGTTTCTTTCATCATCATATCTTCGTTGATCATTCTCGAGTGTCATCTAACATCCTACAATTCGTGTAAGTTACTTTTTTTTTTATTATTTTTATTTAATTCGATTCTCGATATTAATTCACGACCATCATTCATTGTTGCCATTAGTAGGTTTGCTTATGGTCCACCCGCGTTGTTGCAGACGAAAACCGTGTGTTAAATTTCGAGGTGCACACAATTTTATCATTGGACTAGTGGAGTGATTCAAGTTAGTTATTACAATGTCCTCTTTTCTTAAAGAAACCCTAAATAAACATAAACCACCAACCAAAACCATCCATTTTTAGGTGCAAAAAGGAATAAAAAAGAGGCAATTTGAAAATAAATTTCGTGTCAGACTCCGCCTGTCTTTCCTTAATAAAACCCAAACCAACCAAAATAACCATTGTAGAGCCTTTCTACTGTCACTCCAAAACAGAATAAAAGCATTGAATTGACTTTACCTTCTCTCTCCTTAAATGGCCCTTTTATGCACTCTCACCCATCTCTCTCCCTATATGGATAATGTTTCATTTTCATATTTTCATTTATTTTTCTATTTCCTTTTTCCATTTCATACTCATGATTTTTCCACTTTTTTATTTAATATCCAACTACCCTAACTATATAACTAAAGTATACCTACAAATATAAAATTTTGCACTCAAAATATGAAATCCTGCACCAGTTTCAGTCGACGATCGATCATCTTTATTGGTAGTGGCTGACCCTGCTTACTAAAACTAAAAATTTAGTCGATTAATTTTGATGCATCACATTATCAAATCCTCTTACACACAAGATACACAAATTACATTTATATATAAGGGGGGAAAAAGGAAGAGTAAAGAAAAATAGAGAAATTTGGCAGAAACCCTAAAAGGAAGGAAGGGAAAAAAAAAATATTATTATTAACTTCCTAAAAAGTCATCAATGATGCTCAAAAGTTGGAGAACCTTTTATTAGCGTCCAACTAGCAACCACTTAGCTTGACCTTGCAGCAGAGTCCACATCGTCACCACCACCACCGCCGGAACTATCGGTGTCCGGTGCCGGAACCACCATTTCCTCCCTTTCCACCGCCGATTCCCATGTGGTGAAATCCACCACTGCCATAAACGCCACCCTGATGATGCCCCATCATCATCATCCCACCATACATTCCACCCACTCCGTTGAAACCACCGCCGCTAACACCACCACCAGTACCAGGGTTGACTCCACCACCACCAACATTTGCCCCACTTCCGCCGGGCCCACCACCACCACCACCACCGTCTTTTTCCCCTTTTCCTCCACCCATAGTGCTCTTTTCTCCTTCCATTTCCCTGTACTTCTGCAGATATGACTTGAGCGGTTCCACATACTCTTCGAATCCTAGCGTCGTCATGGCCCACAGCAAATCGTCGCCGTTGATTGTCTTCCTCTTCTCTCTCTGGCACTTGTCTGACGCCTCTCCCGTTATGAAGCTTATGAACTCCGATACGCACTCTTGTACAGTTTCTTTCGCATCTTTCGAGATCTTCGCGTTTGCTGGTAGCGCCTTCTTCATGATCCTGCTCACGTTCGCTATCGGCAAGAATCTGTCCTGTTCCTTCGCCGATAGCTCGCTGTTCGCGTTGCTGTTGTGACCTCCCGATTCGTTATCCGAATCCGCCATTTCCTAATCTCAAAAAACACGCCTCTCTCACAGTAATTTTTAATTCTCCGACTCTGCTAATTTCTCAATCTCACAACAATTTCCTCCTCCTAGGGCTCCTGAAATTACACTTCAACGACATATAGCTCTAAAATTTTCCTTCTCTCGATCCATTCTCACAAGAACGAAACTATCAATTTAGGTAAAAGAGGATTACAGACCGAATCCGTCCATTTTTCGCTATAAAAATTGACGGATACGAATCATCCTCTCACAGAACAAATTAGAAAGAGAGTAGTAGACAAATCGAATTGATAAACTCTGTTGACCTAAAACGCCTAATTGCAAATCCAGAATCGCATTACAAAACAACAAATCTTCTTCATCAGTGAAGTTCTTCTTCTGCGCCGGAAACTCCTCGACTTAAATAATAATAATAAGACAAACTCCGTCAACAAATTGAAAAAGAATCAGATACGAGAAACGATATTCCAGCGCCCGCGACTCGAACGGAAAAGAACGGTCAATAATCCTGCAGTTGAAGAGACACGAAGAAAAATCGAATTGCGTTAAGAGAGAGAAGATGAATGATTACTGCCGAGTTCAGTTTTTCAGTCAAGGATTGACTAGAATTTTTACGGACGCCGGAGCCTGAGTTCTGAAGGAGAATCGGGAAACTCGCCGCCGGAGAAGAAACACCCAAGAGAACAAGGTGGAGGGTAACTGAGCGAAGGGGAGTTTGTTAGAGTCCGTCGCGTCGTTTGGGCTAATAATGCCATCGGGAGCGACACGTGTTTAGTTGCTCACCGTTTATTTGTCGATAAGAGTGCGCTTTGTGGAGGTTTCTCCAACGTTGGATTGGCTCAGGAATAGCCGAGATCTAACGGTCTGAATTCCGCTACGTGGCGAGCAAGATTTGTCGCTTTTTGTTCGTTTAATTTTCCGTTAGAACAACTGCAACTAAACAAATCTGTATTTTTTAAATATCTCGGACGGCCAATCGGCTTCGCTCGGCTTCAGCCGCTAGTTATTAGCCAAGTAGTTTAAATTTTTATTAAGCCAGATATAATTTTAATTTAAAATCTATTTTTTAACAAATATTGAGAAAATCATAGAAATTAAATTAATTTTTCTAAATAAATTAATTATGCATAATTTTATTTGAATTAAATTCTAACATAATTATTACATAATCCATCTTATAATTAGAAGAAAATTATAAAATTAGCACTCTGTAGTAATTAGCATATTATGACGTCATTCCACCAAAAAAAAGTCCACGTGTCAAACAATTTTCCATGGAAATATAAAATATCTTTAGGCGGTATATAAATATCATGAATCTTAACATTAGGTGACATGTATTTTTGTTTTATTATATGGTTTGAATCATTGATTTAATATAGTAACAACGAAAATAGTATAAAAGAAAACAATAAATATCTAATTGTATATGGCCCACGCAATATAATTGCTTCAAGATATTTTTCTCTCTCTTACCAAGATTGTTTTTTTTTTTCTTATCATATTGTAGATATAGAACCATGTTCTTAATAAAATTTTAATTAAGAAGTAAAATAATGAATATTGTTACTAAATCGTGACTATACGGTTGTTGTCAAAATTCGGATATGGTAAAGCATTTGATTATCTCGTGCAACGAATCTAAAATCTATTAGAAGAAGAAGAGTATGATCTACAAAACAATAAAAATTTGCACACGCTTACACGATAAGATAGATAAATAACTCTACATGAAGAATCAGACCACGCTACATGTTAGCTTCAAGTTGAGGTGACAGGTCATATACTCGAGCAAATATGCCACAAAGATACTCGTATTAGGCTGATTTGATGGCCAACACTTTTTAATGTTTAAATGCCAGAACCGAATAATCTCGATGGGATATCTTCATGATCGGAAGGATATTTTCAATTTATACGTTTCCTAACTAATAATCATCGAGATGACACATAATTGAAGCGGATAACATCTATTAACAGGGTGTGCCAACGACGATGTTGACCCAAGAAGGGTGGATTGTGAGATACTATATCGGTTGGGAAAGGAAACATTTTTTATAAGAAAAGTAGAAATATTTATGTAACAGATGAGTTTTAAAATTATGAATTTTTTATAAGAAAAGTAGAAATATTTATGTAACAGATGAGTTTTAAAATTATGAGACCGACGGCGTAACTAACAAAGCTAACAATATCGATTGGGATGGGCACTGGGGCTCGAGTTCTAGGTTTTTAACGGACGTAACCAAGATTTTTAATTTTTTTTTCATTAAAACCGTAAGACAGTGATTAAAAACACCAAATCCACACAAATAAATCACAAAAATAAAATATGAAAACCCATTTACAGTAATAAATCACCAAAATTACTGTTTTTATTTTTACTTTTTACTTCCTTGCTTCAATTTCAAACCTTGAATACTTAATGGAGCCCATAGATATGTCGATCTCGATCAAATTCTCCTCCTCATTGATGTCGTTAATTTCAGCCAACAGCTCCATAAGATTCTTCCTCTGCTTCTCAAATTCCGGTAGCTCCCGGTAACAAGACGACATGTCGTCCTCTTCTTCCTCTTCCTCGTCCTCGAACTCGTGGCTGACGTAATGACCGGTCGGGAGAGAGATCTCAATCAAACTTTCCTCGTCGGAAATCGAACCCTCATCGGACTGGTCTAGGGTTTTCGCCATAAACCGGTCGAAAGCCCCCCACCCCACTTCGGAGTCATCGGTGGTTGTGAAATTATCGTCGGCACATTCACTCTCCGGCAGTAAACCGCCGGCCGTCGGCGAGGATCTCCGATCAGAGACAAAAGTCACTTCTTTTTTTTCTTCTTCGATGAATTTCTCAATTGGAAATGAATTTGTTTTGGCGATTGAAAAATAAAGCATAGATATAATCAGAGGTATTGAGGTAAGTAAAAGAGATGAGAATCCCAAAAAACCCAATGAGAGGAGGAAAAAAGTGAATGAAATTAACCAAATTAATGGGTTTCTCAAAGAAAGATCAGCCATTTGATCCTAATAATTTTCTCGGGAAAAAGGTGAAATATTTTCTCAGGAAACAAACAGGGTTGAGAAAGACTCCATTTTTATGAACATGAAGGAGATGATCATATGGGTTTTGTAAATGGTGGGTTGAGGATGAAAGTTTTTAATTTTTTTTTGGTGGTGTTATTCCGCAAGTGATTCTCTTGAAAACCCCAAAACCTATGGAAATTAGAGAGATGGCATGTGCTAATCTCTGTGCTCACCACATGGCGTCCCCTGCCCCTCCCGACAGCCATTTTTTTGAATCTTTTACTGCTAACACCATCAATAAAACCTAGCTGAGAATCCATTTAGGCTAAAATTTGACTAAAAATGGCCAAAATCTTGCATACCCATGAGATGGATTGTGAAGTTTTGTCCAAAGTTTGAAGCTTTATGGAGTTTTAATGATGATTTTGAGTAGGTTTTTTGTGATCTTTGGCATAAATATGTTGTTACCAAGCTTTTTTAGGGTCTCCCATGGCCGGCCGGCTGCGGTCGGTGGGGCACTTTCGCTGAAGGTTGGCTCAAATTGTTGTCCTTCTGATCATGTTCATTACCCATCTTCAATTTGACGTCTTTTTTTTTTTTTCCTTCTCTCTTGTTGAATGGAAAAGGTAAAGGGAAAGTTGAATCGTGTATCAGTTTTTTGTTAACTTAACGTGAGATCACACATCGGTTGGAAATAGGAACGAAACGTTTCTTATAAGGGTGTGGAAATCTTTCTTTGGTAGACGAGCTTTAAAACTCTGAGGCTAATGACTATATGTAACCGACTAAAACGGAGAGTATCTAGTAGCGGTGGGATAAAATTGTTACAAATGGTATAGATCAACTAGGCACGGCGGTGTGTCAGTGATGTGTCAGTGAGGATGCTTGGCCCCCAAAGGGGTGGATTGTGAGATCCTAAATCAGTTGGAGAGGGGAACGAAACATTTCCCTGTGAAGTTGACGATGATACGTAACAGACTATAACGGACAATATTTATTAACGGGGGATAGGGTTGAAGATGGACGGATAAATTCCCAAATTGTGTATATGAAAGAGAGTTTTGGAGAGGGTTGTGGTTTTTGTGTGTAGTGTGATCTTAATTAGTGTTAGCGACGTTCAAACACGTATAACCTAATTACTTAAAAGAAAAAGTGTGTGGGACGTTGAAACACGTTCATTTTGAGCACAAGTTCTCATAGTTGCGTGAGACTTTTAGAACATCACAGACGACGAGATGATTATGAGAATGACAATGACATAAACGAGTCAATGTCATATCTGAATAAGAACGATCCCGATACTGTAAAAAAGACTTCGTTTAGTGAACTTTAGTTTAAAGCGATCATATATTGGGTGACCTTCAAGAAAAGACGTTGAAAGAACGATTAGTGACAGATGTTACTTTATAGGGAACAATTTTTCGTTCTCACAACGCAACAGATAAGTAAAGCGTATCGAATCCTGCTTTGATATTATTTTTTGGAGTTTAGCGATGGATCGACCCGTTTTGTGATGTTATAGGTTTTAGGGTTTTGATTTGAATAGCCACCTGTCGGCCAATTGCACAAATAAAGCAGTGCCATAGGACATGAAACCCTAATAAGCTCAAGGAATTGAGTACAAGGAAAGAGAAGAGGAAGAAGAGAAGACATTGGGAACAAACTCAAACCCTAAAAATAAAGCTATAAAATGGTAAATGGTTTCGAGCTTTGAGTAACTTTGCCTTGAAACAAGGAATGTGATGAACAAAACCAGCAAGCTTCCTTGGAGATTGTGACTTAGGAATGTTTTGGATGCCAATTTCCATTCATCAAATTGGGAGGGGACCATATCTTTCTTAATTTCTTTTGTTTCCCGAGACCCGTATTCTTTCATCCAAATACGTTACGACTCCTAACGTCAAAGTAAAATTAGGGTTACATGCCTCGAAACTACATCTGAATGAGAGTAATTCTGTGTCCGAGTAAAATTAGGGTTACATGGGTCAAGATCACATTTGAATGACAGTAATTTTGTGAGTAAAAAAATATACTCAAAGATCTCGTGTTTGAGGGTTTCAAGAGTCACCAAAAATGTTTTTTTTTTATCGAGTCACCGAGAAAATTCTCACGAGCTCACCCAACAGAGAACCGTTCCAAACTAAGCATGTTTAACTATGCAGTTTTTACGATTAAGTCATCGAAACAGAATGTGACCCCTGTTGTTACAACTTGTCGTTTATAATAACCTACCATTCATATAATAATGTTTATTTAATTTTTATACGAGTAATTTTAGGGTTGTGTGAAAAAAAAAAGCAAATTATATTAATTATTAATAAACTAAATAATAATAATAATAATTATTATTAATAGAGTAAAATAATTATAAATTAAAATGTTTTTTTTTTAATAGGAATTTTTTTAATCAGATACGAGTTTCGATATATGACGTGTATTAAAAAATTAAACGAAAAGGGAAAAATGATTTAATCATGTTAATTAAGAAATTAGATTAAATTAATTAATTAAAATAAGGTGTACTTTTTTTATAAAAATAAAATTTATTATTACATGAAAACGTGACAGTACAGACCATTTACTCTAATGTTTCCCTACCAACCAACCTAACCTATAATTGTCGCAATTATATAAACAATTTTCCAAATTCATTTTGATTTTTTATATTTAATTTCCATTCCTATAATTTTAAAATTTTAAAATAAGCCTAATTGTTTGTTATTTATGTGAAATGTGAGTTTAGAACTATGTAATATATATATATATATATATATTAATTGATCATTATAATTTTCTATTAATTGAATTAATAGTGTTAAAATTAAATATTTATTTTCTTTTGTTTTCAAACCAGATAATAAGAATGAGGATTTATTATATGCCTTAATTTTAATTAAAAAAAGAAAAAAAAAAAATCAAAACCTTAATTGTAACTGTAGAAGCCCACAACTAGTCGGTATTATTGTTTTTGGGTTTTTTTCACATTCTTAGAGTGCTTTATTTCCTTTTCTAACCGACGTGGGATCTCACAATTCACCCCTTGAAACCTAGCGTCCTTGCTGACACTCGTTTTCCTCTCCAATCGATGTGGGATCTTATCATCCGCCCTCCTTCGGGGCTTAGTGTCCTCACTGGCGCACTGCCCAGTGTCCACCATCTTCGAGGTTCAGCGTCATCACTGACACAATGTTCGATATCTGGCTCTTATACCATTTGTAACAATTCAAACCCACCACTAGTAGATATAGTCATTTTTTGTTTTTCCCTTTCGAGGCCCAGTATACTCGCTGGCACACCCTATCTTTTTTATATTTTATGGTATTGCTATTTGCT
Organism: Cucurbita pepo subsp. pepo; assembly: GCF_002806865.2. Classification (NCBI taxonomy): domain Eukaryota; kingdom Viridiplantae; phylum Streptophyta; class Magnoliopsida; order Cucurbitales; family Cucurbitaceae; genus Cucurbita; species Cucurbita pepo. The sequence goes on from NC_036642.1 coordinate 9,775,036, forward strand.
CCTTCAACTTCTTTATTTTTGCTATTGTATCCCTCACTGTATTTACTCTTAAATCAACCATGCTCGACGATGTTCATGCCACACGCTTGAAGGCACCCAACCTCATTCAATCTTGCATGTTCCATTATCGCACCGCTCATCATCTCAAACTAACTCAAGTTAGAAGGCAATGTCGCTCACCCACTAAAACCCTAAACCATATTTGAACCCACCTAATCCAAATATTTCATTGTTGGGGTTAAAAGAGTAAAAACAATATAGGAGTATGACGTGGAGTGAAATTATTGGTGGATGGGAAGGGCATAAACGACCAAGAAGAGTTCGCAATTGTACGAAAAAACGAAGTTTTTAATTATGTTTAATTATAAATAAAGTCTCCACTCTCCACCCGCGCCCCCTGGTATCTTCCAATTTTATTGGAGATTAAAAACTTACCCCCCCCNTTCCTAGGTTAAATCTGTAGAGTAAAAGCAAAAGAGGGAAGGGGATGGGAAGAGAAAGAACCCAAAAAGGAAGAGGGAAAATTGGAAGTGTTCCTTCCGATTCAGTGTTTTATCGATTAAAATTGTGTATTTATGGGTCGAAGTTATGGTGCGTTCATTTCTTCACTCAATTCTCGATTTGGGTGCTTGTTTTTGCTGCAATTCTTCCTCATAATTGGGTTTGTTTCTTCTTTTCTTCTTCTCTTCTTGAAATCTTGCGTTTATTGTGATGAGCGATTGATATCTGAACTGGGTTTTGCTTTGTTTTTGTTTTGAAGTGGTAGTGAATGCTAGGGAAAGGGATTGAGAAGATGGGGAACACCCTTCTGCTCAATTGAATTATGAGAACACGAACGAGTGTGGTGAACCAATACTTGAGTATTCTGTGGGTTTTATTGATACTCATCTTGTGGCTTTCGTCTCCCCAGTAGAGGTATGCCTTAATTTGTTTCAATAGAATCTGGATGCTGGGTTTTGTTTTCCTCCCTTTCATTGCTTTTATGAACAAAACAGAAGAAAAATGTGTATACATGTATAAGAGTTGGATGTCTGGCTTGCTTGTTTGGTGTATGGTGTAATAGCTGAAGCTCATTGTCTTGTTTGGGCTTTCCTCTCAAGGTTAAAACGTGTCAACTATGGAGAGGTTCTATCCCTACTCCGACTAGTACTTTGCACTGGTCTAGTGGCTGGCTCTGACACCATTTGTAACCGCTCAAATCCACCACTAGGGAGAGGTTTCCACATCTTTCTAAGGAATGTTTTGTTCCCCTCTCCAACCGATATGAGATCTCACAATCCACCCTGCTTGAGGGCTCAGTGTCCTCGTTGGCACACCACTCGGTATCTAGCTCTGATACCATTTGTAACAGCCCTCGCCCTTACTCTTCAACCGATGTGCGATCTCATAATCCACCTCTTGGGGACCCAACGTCCTCCTTGGCACACCGCCTGGTTTCTAGCTCTGATACCATTTGTAATAACTCAAGTCCACCGCTAGCAAATATTGTCCTCTTTGGGCTATCCCTTCCGGACTTCCTCTCAAGGTTTTAAAATGCGTCCACTATGGAGAGGGTCTATCCCTACTCCAACTAGTGTCTCGCAACGTCTAGTGGCTGACTCTGATACCCTTTGTAACAGCCCAAACCCACAACTAACAGATATTGTCTACTTTGACCCATTACGTATTGTCACCAGCCTCATGATTTTAAAACGTGTCTACTAGGGAGAGGTTTCCAAATCTTTATAAGAAATGCTTCGTTTTCGTTTCCCTCTCCAACTAATCTCACAATGCTATGCTAGTTCTGAGTTTTGGATTCTAAAGGTTGTTCTTCACTGATTTTTCCCCCCACTTGGTGTAAATTATGGTGTTTTAACAGTAACAACTAGTGCAAAAGTACTTGTGGCAGACGTACTTTCTTCTTTTGTTTGGAACTTCTCAAAGTTCCACAGAATTCAAGGACTAAGTACAATTGTTCCCTCTAGTTTCTGAGGACAAACTGTATTTAATGACATTATGTGACATGTAAATTATTTTTTTGAGGCTTAAAGGTCATAATACAATGAATGATGAGGAAGTGTTGAACACACCAAGGACATCTGTGAAGCTCTCTTGGAACCATGGTGGCAAGCAAGTGGCTATCATTGGGTCATGGGATAACTGGGAGACAAGGTACCATTTTGCAGTTAAGATGTTTTATTTTGAACTTTTTTTGTCTGACATAGAACATTTCATCTCCTTTTGTTAGGGAGATCTTGCAGAGCATAGGGAAAGATTTTATCGTTGTCAAAACGCTTCCCTCGGGGATCTACCATTACCGATTCATTGTTGATGGATGGTTGACACATGCTCCTGATTTGCCATGGGTTTTTGATGATTCAGGAAATTCTTACAATATTCTTGACTTGATGGTAATTTCTACTGTTCTTTTTTACTTGGATTCTCAATGTTTGCTCGACGATTCGGTTGTATAGATCTTAAGAAGATGATAAAGTAAACATCTCCTGCAAAGATTGTTCAAAAGAACACTGACCGTGTTCTTGAAATGATATTTGATTTGGTCTGATTGTTCTGTCAAGCTTGAAAGGTCAGGACCTCTGGGGAGTTACCATACGTTTAAATCTTTTTTCCCAGAATTCTACTGATAGGAACAGGAAAAGGGATGGAACAGCTAAATTTGCTACTTGTTCTTACTTTATTTCTTATCAAAACCTCTTTATGGACTGTTTAGTTAAGATTTTTGTTTGATAAGAGTGGACATTCAGACATGATGGAATGAGATATCAAAACCACTTGTGGAGTGTGTTTGTTTTAATAGTCCAAGTCCACCGCTAGTAGATATTATCCGCTTTGACCCGTTACGTATCGTTGTCAACCTCACGGTTTTAAAACACATCTACTAGGGAGGACCCAACGTCTTTGCTGGCATAACCCGCTTGGTGCTTAGCTCTGATACATAACGGGCCAAAGTGGACATATTTGCTAGTGGTGGACTTGGGCTGTTACAAATGGTATCAGAACTAGACATTGAGCGGTGTGCACGTTGGGCCCCAAGGGAGTGGATTGTGAGATCTCACATTGGTTGGAGAAGGGAATGAAACATTCCTTATAAGGGTGTGGAAACCTCTCCCTAGCAGATGCGTTTTAAAACTGTGAGGCTGGTAGTGGTACATAACGGGCCGAAGCGGATAATATTTGCTAACTGTGCTTGGGCTGTTACAAATGGTATCAGAGCCAGACACCGAGCGGTGTGGCAATGAGGACGATGGGCCCCCAAGGGGGGTGGATTGTGAGATCTCACATCGGTTGGAGAGAGGAACGAAGCATTCCTTATAAGGGTGTGGAAACCTCTCCCTAGTAGATGTGCTTTAAAACCGTGAGACTGATGGCGATACGTAACGGGCCAAGCAGACAACATTTGTTAGTGGTGTGCTTGGCTGTTACAGACACAAATCTAGTACCTAGTTCTCGTGTCCATTGCTGTGCAGCAAGTTCTGCTGAATCTTATGATATGATGCTTCTTTCATTAGTTTTGGCTCTTCTTCATTGTTACTCTTTGTTGATTATGGTGGAATCCTTAGAAAAAGCTCTTCATCTGCTCAGTACTAATTTGAATTCATATCGAATTGTCTTACAGACACCTGTCTCGGAATTGCCCGAAAGTCTGTCCGAGTTTGAATTTCCTCCATCCCCACCATCTACTTATGACAACGAACACTTCAACGACGATGATTTCAGTAGGCCTCCACCGGATCTACCACCACAACTGCGAGAGACTATTTTGAACGAATCATCTCGCTGCATAAGCGGTCAGCAGTCTGGCGTGCAGCCTCGACACACCGAGTTAAATCATTTATACCAAAATAACGTTGGAGGTGAATTCATGGCACTTGGTTCAACATTCAGGTTATGTGAAAAACATGTCACAATGTTACTTTTCAAGCCATTGCTGAAAAGAAATTGATAGAGTTTGGTCCACTGTTCTTTTCCTCTTCTAAATTTGTGGCCTGAATGATTATTTATGTGAAGATTATCATTCTAATAGCTTGAAGAGTGCTTGAAATAGGATTCATTTCCATGTGTTTTAATATCTGTTCATTATGGACCTTGCCCTCAATAGTACTTGTTTCAATGAAGTGAGAGATCTGCATTTATATAGATTCTTTCCGTTCTAGCTTATCCAGAAACCCCTCCGGCCGAAAACTAGTGGTAGGTTGTCCCGTAGAGCTTTCGGAGAAGGGTAGCCTAGTGTGTAAGCACAGCAATGAACCATGACGAACCCTCAGACGACCTATCTAAGATTAGGGGGGAGATCCTTAGTAGTGGTGACCCTTTCACTCTTCCACGGACTGATACATGTACCTAAATGCAGCTTGCCTTAAAGATGACTTTGAGGAAGGAGATGAGACGCTCTACCTCTTTACAAATACGAGAAATCACTTAGGACAAGAGGTGTTGACAACTTGAGCCTTGACTGCCTGGTTTTGGATCAAATCAGCTCCTAGGATATGTAAACTCTATTACTTTTACTTGTGCAATATGTTTCAAGCCCCATTGGAATTGAAATGCTGAATCCATTAAATTGTTCTCAGATGTCTCTGCTTTTCCCTGGATCATGTCATCACCATTCGCTCTATGGCAATGGAGTTCTTCGTCCTTTTTCGACGTCCCGTTCTTTCCGAACTGATTTCTGCCTCCTGTAAATTAATCGAGTTTCGAGTTTTATGCTTCTCTTTGTTTAATTGTTTGTGTTCTTGAAATTAATATCTCAAACATTCTGCAGAGGCACAACAGTTCTTGCTCCAACAGGATCAAGAAAACAGCTTGGTGTATTGAAATGGGAATGGAAAAGAATCCAAACTCATATGAGGTGACAGACTAACAACAAAATCGAACCGAGTTACAACAGTTTGTATTAGATTCTGGAAGAACATTACAACTCAAAATAGGCATAAACAGTGGGTTTTTGGTGGGCTGTAGAGAAGCAGCAGGAGGATATCAGGTTACTGTCATGGTTGATCAGATTCATCTCACAGGTACTTTAACCCAGCCATTGGCAAAAGCTATGGCTAAGATCACGAAAGGCGTCGACATGCCAAAGATGATGATATAAGGAAGAGGAGTCTTCATGGGATTTTCCCCTTCCCTCTCCCCTGCTGTCTGCCAATACCTGCACCAAATTCAACCACATTTCCATCTTAAAGCCCTGATGATATCTTCTTCTACTTGAAAAACGACTCCAATCGTGTGAATCCCACATCGGTTTCAAAACCTTGGGAGAAACCCGAAAGGGAAAGCTAGCAGTGGGCTTAGACCGTTACAAATTGATACAGAAAAGGGAAAGAATTGCTTACTGCTCTGGCTCTTGTTCTTTGGTTATGAACTTCTTCTTCCCTCCCTTCTTGACCTCGGCGTCGCCACCACCTGAAAAGCAACATCAGCAGCTGAAAAACAGCAAGAGTGAGCTGCAGATCCAAGCGAAAGTAGAAGGGCCTTCACCTGAATTTGCAAGAAGTTTGAACTGAGAAGCCCTTGGCGTTGGCCTTGGCTGCGGCGGCGAGAAGGTGGTGCAGGGAAGAGGAGCGAAGAAGGGAGATGGGTTTTGTTGGAGTGGGAATTTGATGGTGGTAAGGGAAGAAGAAAGAGGGAATTTGGCGGCCATTGTTGAAGGAAGAGTGAGCTCTGTTTGGGCATTTGTCGTTGGGGATCACATATATCACTGGAGATTTGGATATGGATGGTGTGGTGTGGCACTCATATTATTATTAGCCAATGCGTGACATGACGACAGCCAAGACCTCTATGGCCCCATCTTCACCTTTCATTGTAATTTGTGGTCACATTTCTATGGAGCCCTGAATGTACTTTTATGGTGGTTGAATTGACTCAACCCTTTTTACCCTTTCTATTTCATAATTCGTATTTGGCACTTAAGGCCCCCGACATCTCCCTGCATCTCTAAGATGTGGTCATGTTACCTGCTTCTCGCTTCTCGAAACTGAAAACTATCCCCACAAACCAACACGAGTTCTTCTAGTATGTTTCATCCTTACACACATGCATCCTAAGAGATCTGAAAAATGTCTCAATCTGACTCAACCCAACTTAAGAACACCTCTAATAAATTAAACTTAATTGTTATGTATTTAAAGGGTAGGGATTAAATTGATATTAACTTAAATATATCTTTTAAGAAAAAATTTAAATTAATATAATTTAGTCAATAATAACAAAAACAGCACAAATCATAAAATTTTGGGTTTGGTTGATTAGTTATTATCATTTGTAATCTCACCATATTATTAATTGATTAAATTGTTAAATTTATTTATTTATTTATTTTCAAACATTAAAAAAGTTGATGCCATTATCAACGTTAAATATTAGCTTAATAATCACTAATATATTTTCTTTTAAATATAATGATTCAAAGAATAAGACCATCTCAAATAAATTGTTTTTTTATTTTAATTTACTTTTTGGTATAATGCCACGGTTGGGGGTGCCTTTATTTAATATTCTACTGGGGCTTTGAGAAATCCCACATCGCTTAGGATCAACATTGAGGCATTCTATATTAGGAGCACGGCGGAAGCAAGAGTTCGTCCCTTCGGGGACATCCGATAAAATTGGAACGATACAGAGAAGATTAGCATGGCCCCTGCGCAAGGATGACACGCACAAATCGAGAAATGGTCCAAATTTTTTTTTTCCCTGCCCCTCCTACGATGGACCTGTAGTCGGAGGATTTCTATTTCATCTTCCCTATTCGAATCGGTGAGTTGTTCTTCGAATCCCTGTTTTTCGCTTTCCTTCGATTTGGCACCTGAATTGAGCTGCAAATGGATCCAGCAGACAGTTTCTTGAATTTATTACCATCTTAGATGCCAGTTCAATCACAAAACCCTAATTTGTGCGAAAATCGTGAGGTTTGGGCTATTTTCTAGATTTTCCTCTTTGCTGAGCTGTGTAACTAGAAATTTTGCATCTGCAAACCCTAATTTGGATGTTTCCTTTGGAAAAAGAAACTGGAATCGAATTCCAATACCTCACCGATCAATCCCGATGCCTAAAGCCCAAGACCTTGATACATAGCCACCTGATTCATTCAAAGGGCTATGTAGTTTCGCTCGAGTTCTTGATGTTCTCATACATTTAGAACTGCAGAATTAATTCTGAGGAGTATGTTAGATTCGTGCTCTATTGAGTTTCCTTCGAAGTTCTTTGAATCCTTACTGTACTCCTAGACTGTGATTCATCCCCAAATGTTTTTGATCTGTTTTTTTTGAGACGTTTGCTCACTTGGAGAAGTTTAGAAATGGCTCTGATACATTTTTGAAGATGAAGGATTATGGATTTTTTACTCACTGTGGAGTGGTGATGTAATGCATTTCTGAGCTGCTTGCTTAATTTCAACAGGGGCGATATTGCTTTGGCGTTCCTCCTGATCTTGGGATTCCTTGCTTAATTCCATTTCTGAGCTCCTTGCTTAGAATTTCAATGGCGAAAATGTGGTTCCTCCTGATCTTGGGATTATTCAAAAGAGGAAGACAAAGAAACCAGCATTTCTGGTTACAGAGCTTGACCCAAAGATGAACTAATACCAACTCAAAAATCTCCCGTACCTTTGATCCATTGAGCGAGAGCCCTTCCACACGGAACTCTCGAATCACTATGGGCAACGGAGAGTCCTTCCACGCGGAGCTCCCGGATCACTATGGGTGACTAGAGGTAAGCTTGATGGTGCCATCTTTGACTTGAAATGAAACATACATTCATACTGACTTTCTTAATCAATTGATTTGCAGTTTTCAGTTAAGGATTATACATCTTATGTTAGCTCTAAAGGAATATTGGTTTGATTACTTGCAACCCTTCATCGCCTCCTTCGAACGGTCGTGGGCTCGCTTTCGCTGTCTGAGACTGGATGATTTCTGGGTTGGTAATGCTCTTTCTTTTTCTTCAGAAACTATTTCTTTACATTGGATAGATCAATGGCTACTGAACATCTCGAAACAAAACCAATCGGTTCGGTTGAACATCGATTTTCAAGTCGATTGGTTCAGTCGGTTGAACATCTTGGTAGATTCCTATTGATTGATTACTGTTTTGGTTGTATTACATATCTAAGCTGAAGAATTAAAGAGTTCTTCAAATGATGTGAAAAGTTAAAGATTTCTTGTCCTCGTACCATATCTAAGCTGAAGAATTAGAACCCATTTTTGTAGAAGAAAGAGAGAAAAGAGTTGGGGGAAGTTCATTCGTTATGCTCATCTGTTATAATGGCTGCTACCTCCCATATTCTAAGCATTATAATTATAAATCTCCTCTGTAACAATGGAATCTTTGTCTGATAGAAATATTGCCAAATAATACATGCAGAGAAAACAGTGAAATGAAAACATAAATGGGAAGAGCTTTTGTGGGAAGAGATGTCTATTTTATCCACGGGACCTCTCCCGAACACGGAGAGAAGATTCCCTATTTAGACGGAGAATGTGAAAGGGAGTGTAGAACAATTTTTCTCCGCTAGATACCTATTTAGACGGAGAATGTGAGACGAGTGTAGAACAATTTTCTCCCCTAGATAAATGGAGCTAGTGACAAGATTATATTTTCGGTTCCTATCTCCAGTCTCCTCCCTCTCTTTAGTATTTGTATATTTTCAATGTATATATTTTAATTTTCTCAAAAATAAATAAGAAATGAAATAGGCGGTGGGAATAGGGACGGGAAAGCTTCGCCGTCCCCGTAGCCGTCGGTGATTATGGTAATGTGGATTAATGATGATGAATGATGGAGAGGAGAAGCCAATAATCATTCTTTAAACACTTAATAATTGCCTCCTCCTTAAATTAAACTGAAAATACATTGTTCAAAAACAATGAAGAATCCTATTCTTTTCCTTTTTTCCCTTACAAAGAAATTGAACATAATAATAATAATAATCTAAATCGCCCATAAACTCTCCCCTTCTTCTAAACTCCAACAAAAAAGGAAGAACATCACAACACTCCCACCCACCCACTGCTACAAATCCCAACTCCTTCCTTCCATACTGTACATAAACCCCCCAAAAAAGACCTCCCAATATACTTCTCCTCCTACCATTCTTAAATTATGCACCAAAATCCCACAAATGTAACCTTCTGTCGAACCCCGACGCCGCCACGTACCGGTCGTTGGCCACCATGGCCGTGGCAGCCCCGACCCTCTCCCTAAACCTGTACAGAAACTGTCCATGCTCGATTTCCCAAACTTTCATTGCCCCGCTCGAGTTCATCACTGCATAACCCATGTTGATGCAGCCCATGGCCCCTCTCTGACCTGCCCCGCTCACTAAGAACCTACAAACTTCCTCCATTGTGTCCACTCTTCTTACTATACCCACCCCTTCTCCGTCCACCACAATGTACCTCTCGTTGCTCACATCCATCGATGTTACTATCCTCACCTCCCCATTTTCCTCCTCGTTTAATACCACTTCTTGATCTCTCAAGTCTAATACCATCAGCTGTAGCCTAGTGCACGCCACTGCCGATTCCTGGTTCGACACGCGTACTCGACCCACTGGCTCGGTTGGCTCTGTCAGCATGTGCCATCCTGTCACAGCTTCTGGGTCCGTCAGCGACCCGCCAACAAACACGAGCTCCTCCGTGTTTCCATCCCATACATGGAACGTCCGACCAGGTACGCCTGCGTAAAGACCAACCCACCACCGGTCACATCCAGCGAAATCCACCAACACACCGTCGTTCATCACATTCCCTTCGCATACCCGACGTGTCGGTGATACACCATTCATGGCTGCAGCTATGATTCCAACATGGACATCACCATCCACGCTGGCAAACACGAGGCACGCATCGGTGATGACAATACCAGAGACAGCACGCGAGAATAAGCCAAGACGATCACGATGGTGAGGATGAAACGTCGCGACATGGAGACGCGTGGTAAGGTCGAAAAGGCGAACAGTACCATCAGCAAATCCACATGCCAGGTAATGCAACGAGAGAGCAAGACAACGACACATCAAACCAGCAGGCTCATCTACATCAGATTGATCAAATTGGAGGATCGTATGAAGATATCTACGTCTCCAAAAGTTACACGCCGTAGTATGCCAATAGACGTATTCATCACGCCACGTGTCGAGCAGACGAAAGCTCCGACCCCAAATCTGAGTAGTCAAACGATGCCACAACAGCTCCGACCGAGACACAGCACGCCACATGGAGCAAACCTTGAGAGAAATTGAAAAGAAAGGTTAATAAAACATAATCTCCAAAGTCAAAGCGGCAGAGAAGCAGTCAATGAGAGACAAGAAATGTCAAAGTACAAAAAGATGAGATCTTTGACATGATTACAACAAGAGGGGAACAAATCTCTAAGCATGTGAAGCAAAAAAGGGAGACCCCACAATAAATCACGAGCAGTCAGCACAGGAAACAATGGCAGAACAGGATTGTATGTATGTATATATATATATATATAATGAAAGGGAGTGGCAATCCATGCTTGGCGCATATGAGACACAAAAAAAGAAGCAAATTTGAGAAGAAACAAAAAAGGGTACATGAAGAAGTACATGAAATTTGGAGATAGTGAAGAAACAGAGGGAGACAGGGTCAAAGATGTGCAGTTTTTGATGAGATGAACATGAAAAAATGGTATGTTTCTTTGTTGTCTTTGAGAAATGAAACAAAGAACATAGATATGAAGTGAGGGAAGAAGATATCTGTTTGTCAGGGAGTGGTCCGGAGTATGAAACAACCTAAAGTAATGAACAAAAGAAAGCAAAGCAAAGCAAAACAAAACAAAACAACACAACACAGAACAGAACAAAACCCTGTTTTCTTTTGTGTGTTTTGTTACGAAAGGGTTTTAAAAACATGGGATATTCAAAAGCGTGGTTCCCTATGTGTTTTTGCATTTTCATTTCCAAGAAAGGTGTAAAAACTTTGCCTCTTCTCGTTAAAACCACAGAATCTTTTCTTCTTTTTCTCTTTCTTTTCTTCTTTCTTCTAGCTTTGACCCGCCTGCCTCCCTGCCCTATTCTATCCATTCTCCTCCTCCTTCTCCTTTGGTTCTACTTTCGTATTGATATTGTCTTCTTTGAGCTTTCGCTTTCATACTTCACTTTGAAGCTTTTACTGCGAGTATGCTAGGAAGAGGTTTCTACACTCTCGTAAAGAATATTTCGTTCAACCAACGTGGGGTCTCACAATCAACCACCTTTGAAGTCTCGCCTACTCACTACACTCATTGTTCTCTCCAATAGATGTGGGATCTCACAACCACCCTAGATGTTTGTTGACACTTGTTACTCTCTCTCATCCATGTGTGATCTCATAGTCTACCCCATTCTGGGCCCAAGGTACTCGTTACTCTTACTAATTAATGTGGAATCTCACAATACACCTCCTTTGGCCCAGTATCCTCGCTGGTACTCGTAACTTTCTCAAATAGATGTGAGATCTCACAATCCACCCTTGGCGGGGCCCAACGTTCTCACTACTCTCTCCAATCAAGGTGGGATCTCACAATCCACACCCCATTATGGTACATTGCAGTGTTACAGAATGAATATCCACTTTTATGGTATGGTTTGGACATGTTTCGTTACATAAAATGTCATATGTAACAAGACATGACATAACAACATTAATGTCTTATATCATATGGTTTGAGACATTAAACAAAGACAACACAATAAATACCATATAGTCTCTCTCTCTCTCTCTCTCTGTCTTCCTTAAATTACATGGGTTTGTGTTAAAAAAGTGGGATGGAAAAGCCATTATTTGCATTCTAGTGATAGAACAACAGAAAGGGCATTAGAATAGATTTGGTGATAGTGATCCCCATATGGCAGAAACATAAAAAAACTACAAAGAAAAAAGGTAAAAGAAATTAAAGCTTTTTGAGTCAAAAAAGTAATGAGGATTTATAAAACAGAAAAGAGATCCATGCCAATAAAGGCAAATTCTACGCCAAAAGACCCCTTTTCTATGAGATATTCAGAAGGGCCCCAAAAATAGACAATTTTAAAGGCACTTCAATAAAGAACCCACACCAAACCAAAACTTGAAAACGACATTAAAATAGGCAAAAAAAAAAAAAAAAAAAAAAAAACAAAAAAACAAAAAACAATAAAAAAACCCTTTTTTTTTTCAATAAAATTCAAATTTTTGTGATACCCATTTGAAAAAGATTGAAGCTTTGCAATGTATGAAGCATTTCAAGACTTGGGTCGCAAGGAATTATTAAAAACATAAGAGATTTGTTATGATGTTTATGAAATGAATGGTGGTCAAAGGAAAAAAAAAAACGCTTACTTTTTTATTGATGAACAAAATTCCATACACTAAAAAAGAAAGAGAAGAAAATGGCACACCTGGAAGACATTGGAAAGAGCGGCGGCGGCGTGGATTCTGCCGAGGGAGCGAGAGGCATCAACGGCAACTTGAGTAGCAAGTGCTTCTATAAATGGCTCCGGCCAAACCCCATTGGCGGCGCGGCGGCGGGAAGAAGAAGGAGTGTCGAAATCCCCACGAGGCCTCCGCCGTCGGGCGCCGCCGGAGGAGGAGGAAGACATGGAACAACGGCGAGAAATGGAAGAGGAGGGGGAGAAAGAAGGACAAAAAAAAAAAGGTGTGGATAAAGACACCAAGTGAGGGTCCCAAAAAGGGAGTTGCGGATTCTTGGATATATATGAACACAAAAAACATACCAGAACCACCACCCCACCACCCCCCACCCTTGTGTGTTTTTTTATTTTATTATTATTTTAAATAATAAATAAATGGAATAAATAAATAACTAAATAAATAAATAAATAGATTTTTAAATGATTTTTATAATTATGAAATGGGGTTTTGATTTTGGGGACTGCAAAGACGGCGGCGTTGAGAAGAAGAAAGGAAAAACTGTTGTGTTATGTAAATTACCGATGTTTTTTCAGGTGCTTTTCTATGCGCATTTTTCTCTGCCCTATTGCTTTCAACAATTATTCACTTTCTTTTTTTTTTTTTTTTAATTTCTTATTTATTTTACCTCACTTGATGTGATTTTCAAGGAAATAAATACACTTCAAAATAATATTATTAACCCGATCAACCAAATAGACTTCACAATCCCACCATTAATTTTTTAGTTGCGTTGTCGAGTCGTTCTTTTTTAAAAAATTATTTATGTTATGTTAAATAACTAAGATCTTATAAACATTCAAATATCAAACCTTTATAAGCTACAATGAACGGTCCAAGCTACTTAGGACCTCATAATCCATCTCCCTTGAGACCAACAGCACATCACCCCATATCTGCCTCTGATATCATTTTGTAACAGTCTAAGTCCACCATTAATAGATATTGTCTATTTTAGTCCATTATGTATCACTATTAAATTCACAATTTTAAAACGGATCCTTATAAGAAATGCTTCATTCTACTCTCTAACTGAGTTGGGACCTCACAAACCCAACTCGATTTTTGGTTCGTTAAGACGTTTTTGAGTTTGACTCGAATGGATTTTTATTATTTTTTTATTTTTTTTATGTTGGGAGTAAAATGGAAAATGAAAGAAATTAGTATGGGGAGAGATAAATTAATTAATTAATGAAAAAAGACGTCATGGAAGACTTGGAACTTGAATAGCCGTTTTTTTTTTATATATTTATTTTTGGTTGGTAATTACTGGAAATTGTCTGTGGGTTTCTCACATGTTTTATCCTTTTATTAATGCAACCGAACCTGTTTTGGTTTGCTACGTTTTACCCGTTTTTTTTTTCTTTTTTGTCTCTAATATTTTTATTTATAATTCATTATTTTTTTTTTTTTTTTATTTAAATTTTATTTTTATTTGAAGTTACAAGTTTAATTTTTAAATTATCAAATTGGTATGTATTTAATTTTTAATTTTTAAAAATGGTTTATGACGTAAATTTTAATTTTATATCTAATAATTTAATTGAGTTTTAAATAATTTGTACTTTGTATCGCAACCTTGTAAGCCTATTTAATAAATAATAATAAATAAATTGATGGTATCTATTATTAATTCAGGTAATGGATATTATAAATATTTATTATTTAATATCATTGACTTAATACATACAAGCATCCTAATTATCATTTAACAACATCATGTCATTTTCTGTAGTTTTATAACGGTTATAAAACGTTTTTTAAACACAATGCAAATCAACGTACAATATCATTTTTAAGATCCATTTTGTTACCATCTATTTAATTTTTTCAATAATTATTTAAATGAAAATAAAACAAAGAAAATACTCTTAAACCTTCAACTTAAAAAAAAATATATATATATACATTTATCGTTAATACAATATTTAAAAAATATCCCCAAAACTTCAAAAATAGTATTAACATATAAATTACTACTATTAATAAATGGACGAAAATTTTCTATTAAATTATCTACAAACGTTCTAATGCTATTTTGATGATGGTAAACCCACTTTTTAGTTTTTTTTTTAAATGTTTAAAGTTTTTTTAAAAAAGAAAATTATAGGCATTTTTTATGTTGTGGGTTTCTGGAATTATCTCTGGAATTTTCATCCAAAACTTATTTTTTAACTTTTTAAAAAGTTTTATTTATTATTATTATTATTATTTTTTTTTTTNGAATAGAGAGAAGAGTGGAAGAGGGTTTATTAGGGTTAGAGTGAGAGGTCAAAATCAGTCCTTTAAAATGCAGCTAAGGCTAAGGCTCTAAGGCTAAGGCTAATAGTAATAGTAATAGGGCTAAATTCAGTCCCATGGCTGCCTCATTGTACCCTCTCTACAGACCTCACCATTTAGCCCACACCTGACTGCTTACGTTTACATTTATTATTATTTTTTTTAATTTCTTTCTTTTTGGGAATCTAACTCCCCCCATTTTCAACTCTCTCCCATCTCAATTACATTTACACCCTTCTCTACTATTTTTATTAATTTTTTAATTTTGTTTTTAATATCTATATCATAATTAATTTAAAAAAAATTAACTATCAGATGTGATATCAGGTGAAATAATAAGAGTATGCGAAGAAGTTTCAAAAATTAAAGCATAATATTATTATACCGTATAATCTAAGAAATAAGAATGATACCTTATTCCTGGCCTTCATACTGGCCCAACAGTATTGGGTCAGCCCAATTTCACTTCAGAACTCTTCAGAGCCCAATTTACCAATAGGCCCACTATGATATATTATACGATATCCGACTAGGAAAGAATTGAAAAGTACTACCTATACTAACAAAGTGTACCTTTCTTTTGTCTGGCTCAATCATGAGAACTCTAAGGTTAAGCATATTTTGCTAGGAGTGATTTACGACGTTCTAGAAATTATCACAAAATGCATGTAAGTGAAGACAAAGTATCCTAAAAAGACTCGTTGTTCTGTATCATCACTAAATCTGGATTTCATATGTTTTTTTATTATTGAGATATATATGTTGAATAGTATTTGCAAATGGCTAAAGATATGAGTATGTATGAAGTATGTCATAGGTAGAAGACCTATTTACCCAAGATATAATAGTATGTATGAATGTTTGTGTATATGATAGACTATATTCATTTAATAATGCCAGTATTTGCAAGACATTATTATCATTAGTTTCCTTACAAGAATTGAAAGAAAGTGAATTTATACCAACCAAATAATTGAATCAATTAAAGCCATAAACTTTGCTTAGTTTCATAACTAAGCAATAAGTGACATACCCATCGAAAATTCAAATCTTTATATTTCGAAAACGGGCATTAAGATTAATGATTGAATATAGCTCATTCCACTAAATACCCACTACTGCCATAGAGAACATCCAACAATACATGTTATGAAAAATCAATAATGAAATATGTTTGGTTTACAGAAGAAGAGGAGGAAGAAGAGGGGTTTGTGGTTGAAGCAAGGAGAAGCAGTTATGGGGAAGGGAAGATGTCATTATAAGATAAACATTTGATTTTAGAAGGATTGATTGTTATTTGGTTGTTTGTTTTTCAAGTCGTCTTCTGTTTACCTTTTCTATACTTGCTCTTTCGTTTTCTTCATGTTGTTCCCAAGCACTTATCTTTATGTGTTTGGGCACCAACACCCTTCTTTATATCTATTATTTTAGTTAACCCATTATTAATCATCATTCATTTTCTTTCTCTCATCACTTTTACCCTTCAATTATCATCATCTTCTTTCTTCTTTTTAATAATTACTTTTTATACCTTATTAGAGCCGTTCGTTCATGTCTCCTATTTCAATCTACTCAATCTTCTATTTTGGAGTAGAACGAACCATACTCTCTTAAGTTATACTTAAAAGACTAGTTCCCTAAAAAAAGCAAAAGATTTCCTATTACTTTTTGTCTAGTATCTTTTATCCATAGTTTTGAGTTCGGCTCAAGACAATCCTTAATCATCATTAAGGGGTCTCCTAAGAATGATATTCCAAATACTTTGAAGTCCTTGATTTTACCCTAAAGCATATCAATGGTAATACATTTCCTCATAATGATATTCCAAAATACCCTGAAGCTCTTTTCCTAAGCACTTGATTTATCAATAGTAATACACTTCCTAGAACATAAAATCCACTCCCTATTTGATTAAAAAAATCTGAAGTAATTTCACAGGTCACTGTTAAACTTGTTTGTAGCGACCTAGTAATAGTATATGTTTTTCTGGCTAAAATATAGTAGGTTTTGAAACTTATCAAGACCTATGTTATATGCAAAGAATCGGAAATCTACAGCACTTTTAGTACATAAATAAATTTAAATTCAAAATCGTACAAAAACAAATATCTAAATACAAAACCAAATCACGTGCATATATATTTGACATGAAAGATCAATTTCACAGAATTTCAGGGACCATGGAGGGTAAAACAAAGATATGGAACCAATGGACTATTTACCATTTTTCTATTTTATAGCTTAGGCACACAAAGACTTCAAAGGTAGAAATGTAAACAGATCCAGAGCACAAAATATTGTGCAAATCAGCAAGAGAAAGAAATGGTTGTTTTAAATCTACTACAGAAAGAAAAAATTTACAGCAAAGTGAAAAATGTGACTATTTTGGGATTATAAAAATACTAAGCTTATATAATATAAGTATATCAGTATCTTAGAACGCAAATATATGCATGAAAAATTTAAGAGGGGGGTTGAATATTAAGGTGTGAGAAAGGGTAAAATTACAAGATGTTGATGACAAGAACTCTACAACAAGAAGGTAAGTACGAAAGGCAGTCTTTTTACACCGGGAAGGATAAGCGAGTGAGAAAGGGAAAACGTAAGAATTTGTGTTGGTTTTTGACCTTTAGGGGTTTCTTGTTGTATTGTTGCAATTATTAAGTTCTTCTCAGCAAGACTTGGGAACAGTGCTTTTTCAGATGTGTCCAATAGACAAGTCCAACATGAAACAAAACAACGTCTTCATAAACCCTAAAAGAATATAATATAAAGGTGGGCCATGGGGGTGTCCTAAGAGAATCTCCCACCTCCTTCCCCCAGAACCCAACCTAAAGGGTCTTTTTATAAATCTAAATGTCAATTCTAACACCCAATATAATGATGTTTTATTATATGCTTTCTGTCTCAAAGGACTTGGGGGTTTCCTTTCTGTGCCAACTCCATCAGACAATCAATCAAATGGGCACTGCCCTGTCTATAATTTTCAATAGCTCTTCTCAGACATATTTACATTATTTATTTATTCATCAATAATTTCTCTGAGGAAACCTATGGTGCTTGTTGTTTCGCTCTGACTTTTCTTCCTGCTCACAAACAACACCTTATTTTCAAACATTTTTTAATGCATTTAGTCGTCTTCTGGTTCACCTTTTCCCCCCAAGTGCATAAAGTTCTGTCTATTTTGTTTTTAGTTTTCCAGCATCCATTTCCTCAGTATGATGAGTATATATCACTGTATCATATGATACCCATATGAAAAAGCTGTACGTTTTCTAATAGAAATGAACCATCCAACAAGATTCATAATTATAAAAACAATAGCTTTAATTCAAGCACACTACTTCACTGCTAACCTATAGGTATCTCATAATCAAAGACAATGCAAAATATATCTCCACCATATTATTATCCGATTGTCAACACGTTTATCAAAGTCTAACTTTCTCTATCCCTGTACGTGAAAAATTGAAAATCATTAAATTTCTCTTCTATAGAGAGAGAGAGAGAGAGAGAGAGACATGACTAAAGAACAAGGGTGAGCAACGTCTAAGTCTACCATGCCATCTACTTAAGATCTACATCAATAAAACAGTGACTAAGAACTAAGAAATGGAAGGGGGGAAAAGCTTAAGAATCAGAATTCCTCTGTTCTTAATACGGAAGGAGAGTAAATGATGTGAGATTCTGGAGTACGATGGATAAGCCTTCCCAGAAATCATGGGGAAGAAAGATGAAGGATTAAACTAAATGATGAGAGATTGTGAAAAGAAAGAGATGTAGGATGAGCTGAGCAATGTGATTAAAAGAGAGAATAAATGATGTGTTAATTAAGATATAGCCAACAACATTTCACAAATTTAAATTTCACAAACAAAAGTATTTTACCTGAGCAGAGAAGGCGTGGGTATGTGGAATAATTTCCTTGGAGGATAGGATATTTAAATGAGATACTTTTTCATTATACATAGTTTTCAGGAAAAATCTTTTAAAGTAGTTTCCCATAATTTCAAAATTTTAAAATACTTTGAACTTTAGTTATTTTTATGAGATGCATTTAAAGTTTCGTGACTTTTAGTTATTTTTATCCGATCCATTTAAAGTTAAGTTAATAGATTTATTGGTTTGTATGGTTTAAAGAAAGTTAGATAAAACTCTCAATAAATTTATACCAAAGAGACTATAAATGAGTGTCTAATCAAACCATATGAATTATGTATGAGATTTTATTTAATCAGATGAGATGAAATTCTAAATGTAATATGAACTAAATTCTAACTTTCTCCTATGGATAGGAACCAAATTTGCAATTTCTCCAATTTTTCCTATAATAGTAAAACTAAATGGAATCATAACCAAGATGCATTCATATACTATCTATCATGATATCATAAACATTTTAGAAATCTATAATTTGATATGGCACTATAGAGGAATTGGTGGTTCATGATTAGGATCGGATGAACAATGTTTGGGTTATTGAGGATTGTTGGGAGGAAATCACACGTTGCTAATTAAAGAGATGATCATGAGTTTATAAGTAATAAATATATCTCTATTGGCAAAGTCTTTTGGAGAAACCAAAAGCAAAACCACGAGAACTTATGCTCAAAGTGGACAATATCATATTATTGTGTAGGCCCGTGATTTTTAACGTGTGGATATGGTCCACACACCGAAGTTGAGAAAACATAGGCGTGAAAACAGAATTAAAGACAGTAAACATATCCATGCCTAGCTGATGTAAAAGGTCGTTCTCTTTGAAAGAGTGGTTCCCAACTCACAACGGACACTTGCCCAAAGTCTTGGAATATGCACACACATACACACCCTAAATTCAACTACAGCTTTGAGCTACTTCTGCTAAGCCCCTAAACGAATTTTTTAAAGAAAAAAGAAGCCAAAGAAAGAGAAAGTTAAGCGGAATCGCATTGATTTGCATTGGTTTGAGTTTTTTTTTTTTTTGGTTTGGAGCTTCTTCCTTGGCCCCATCTCCTCCCTCCTCGATACCCTCTCCTACCTCTCCCCTCTCAATCCTTCTCACAGACATTTTCACAAACACGCGGACTTCGAGACGCACAGCAGGACAAATCCTATCTTAGACATTTTCTCCTTGTTAATGAATTTTCACCAGATCTCTCTCTCTCTCTCACTCTCTTTTCCTCTCTATCTAGTTTCAATTCCATATATATCACAGAACTAGATCGCTTCCACCTTCCAAATTCCTAATTATACTACGGCTTAAACGTAAAAATGCAGAAGAATCACATACCTGAGGCGAACGAGAAGCGGCGGAAGTTCTTAATCAACGACAATCTCGACATTCTCATCGAAATCCTCAAGCGGCTAGACGGACCGTCACTCGGCGTCGCCGCCTGCGTCTGCCGCCTCTGGTGCACAATCGCTCGAAACGAATCAGTCTGGGAACATGTGTGCTTCCGGCACGTGACATCGCCGCTTCCATCATCGGTGAAATCAGTGGTCGCCGCACTGGGAGGATACAAGCGGCTATACATGGTGAGCATAAGGCCGGTGCTGAGTCGACTCGGATACTCGGAAGTGGTGAGGCGAGTTTGGACTCAGGACGAGGTTCAACTCTCACTGTCTCTGTTTTGTGTGGATTATTACGAACGGCTCACTGGGAGTGGAAGACTCAGCGGCGATGCGTCCGCATTGTCCCTCATGTTCCTCTGCAACACCGTGAACGTCTGATTGATCTCGTGGTTTTTTGATACTTTCTCCACCGTTGGATTCGTTGACCAGTCCATATAAGAAATCAAGCAAGCTCCGGTGATTTTAGTCAAAGGATTAAGATTAGCCTGGTATGAATATGATAATTATTCCAATTATACAACCATTTTATTAAAATGAAAATAACAGTTCCATTATTTTCAACATTTTCTTTATTGTTTGATTTATTTTATGTTATTATTATTATTATTATTATTATTATTATTATCTAAATATTGTTGTAATGAAAATAAAAAAAATAAAAAAACAAATTTTGGGTTGAATAATATTTGTATTTTATTGTTTTCATGGTTAGTTGAAAATTAAAAAGGCTCTCACACACCCACCACACATGACCACCCTCACTAGGTAGCACGGATTGCTCGTAGCCACCACAAAAGAATTGCATATTTTCTGAACCATCATATCTTTAGAATTGCTCTCATTCATGTCTTTGTCCCTCCTTTACTTGAATGTCTGTCACGGAACATGTAGTGTCCCAAGCCCACCGTCCAATTTGGCCTCGTTGGCATCCTCGCCATTTTAAAATGTGTCGGAACAGATATTCATCTAGATACTATCTTGTTTGGGCTTCCCTTCACCTCACCTCAAAGTTTTTGGGCTATTTTTCGTATCTACTACGAAGAGATTTCCACGTTCAATGTGAGATTGTCCACTTTGGGCTTCCCCTCAAGTTTTTGGGCTATTCTCCATTTCATATCTACTGGGGAGAGGTTTTCACTCGATGTGGAGTTGTCCACTTTGGGCTTCATTTTTGGCTTCTCCTCAACATTTTTGGACTCTTCATTACGTATCTACTCAGGAGAGGTTTCCACACTTTCCACACCCTTATATTGTCGACTAGACCTATTAAACACTTTCCACACCCTTATATTGTCGACTAAGTTTTGCTTATATAACGATCCATGCTCAAGATTTGAACTAGACCCAAATGACATTCAACTTCATCTCCTATGACATGATCACTTACACTGTGTTGGTCGGAGGAAAAATGAAATCAAACTTGTAATCTTGTTATTTATGGTGGAATGAAGGATTGGAACCACTTTTTACGATGATCAATGTCTTAATCTATGTGGCGTTTATAACAATCCGATTATGAAATATAATAGAGTTATAAAACAATCTCGACCGAAGAGATGAGAAAAACAAAGAATGAGATCTTGTTAGTAGAAACTAAAATCCTTAAGAAAATATTGACTTAATAA
Source organism: Cucurbita pepo subsp. pepo (assembly GCF_002806865.2). Taxonomy (NCBI): domain Eukaryota; kingdom Viridiplantae; phylum Streptophyta; class Magnoliopsida; order Cucurbitales; family Cucurbitaceae; genus Cucurbita; species Cucurbita pepo. The sequence goes on from NC_036642.1 coordinate 9,796,685, forward strand.
ATAAAGAAATTTTCGATGGTAAAAAANCAAAGCCTATCGTAATCGAAACCGAAACCGAAACCGAAACGATTGTTCGAAATTTAATCTGTTATTCTATAAATTATCGTCGAAGTATGTGTATCGTCGTCGTCGTCATTGTACGTGAGATGCAAATGGGGTATCTGGTTCACTAAATCCTTCGGTGCTGCATGATTTAACACACAACCAGAAAAACTACAGAAACATAAGTTCTTTTTCTTTGAGTTAAGGCTTTTTTATTTCACAGACCTGTCATCATGATGGTCAGTCCAAGAATCTGGGAAGTCATGTGGCTGCTCAGTAGATAAACAAAACTCTTCCATTTCTGCACTGCACCAACAGATTCCACGTTCCTTCAAAATTCAAAAGCTGATGAATGAGCCAAATTCTGAGATGAACAGCCCAAAGTGGAAGAATTCTGTCGAACACTCTGTTCAGAAATTTCATTGCGTTTTGGAGAATCATCGGTTAAGATTATCGAATTCTTCCCATGGGGCCTGAAAATGGCAATTTGTAGAATCAGAAAGTGGGTTTAGCTTTGTTATTTATGAACAGAGTAGCACAAACAAAGAACAGAGTAGCAAAATCAAAGAACAGAGTAGCAAAAACAGAGAACAGAGCAATGAACCCGTCAAGAACACGAATGCGGCTCAACAGAGCAAGAAGCCGCGTGAGGCTAAGCCCAGTCTTCGAAAGATACCCATCGCCGAGAAGACTGCGCCCATACCGCTCACGATACACCATCGGCAAAGCCGCAATCAAAATCGGCAGCCCACCACGAGATTTCAGAAGCTCGACAATCTCGATTTCAAGTTTATCCAGCGCTCTTCCACTAAGCACCACAACACGCGGCTCCTTCTCCACAACATCATGAACATACCGGCAAGTATTCCCATGTTTGCAATACCCTTTACTGAAATAATGACAAACTTTCACCGGAAACTCCCTCCGGCGGCTTCGCCTCACCGGAGTTGCCGAGTCCAGCGACAGCCACTGCATCTGGTTCTGCAGGGCGAAGTCGGAGAACGTCTGGTGGGGAAGGAACAGGCGGGAGGATGGAGAAGAAGAAACACGACCATATGGAATTGGAACTTCGGGAATTCCGAGGTCGGATTTGGCGGTGTTAATAACACATTGAATTATACAATCCGGGCTGAACGCCAATCGGATCATGTCCTGTTCGTTGGTGTTCAGCATAACGTAGCCGACGATCTTCAACCCATATTCAGGCTCCAATTTGCAGATTCTTTCGTACACAATTTTCGTCGTTTCGTTATCCATTTGAACTGAAACACACAGAACAAGAACAGTAGAATGAGAATTTTGACGAATTTAAGGAACAAGAAACAGAGCAATGGAGGATTTTGTTTAGAGAAGCTGATGGAATGGAAGGGATTAGGTTTTAAAGGCGCTTGATTTAGCTTAAATTAGCCTAATTAATTATTTTTAATTATAAATAATCTCGAATTTAAATTCTACGATTTCTCTTAATAGATCACGTCGAAAAAGCAATTTTTTTATTATTTTTTTTTGGGTTTCTCTCTCTGTTTTTTAATTTTGAAAATGTTTTAATGTATTTATTTAATTTATTTTGTTTTTGTTTTTCCAAATTACAGGTTGTACTTATTTACAGAAAATCGCGGGAAATTTGAGAAATGCGCCGGGATTTCCGAAAGCAGGCACTACCGACGAAATGACTGATTTACCCCTCTCTCAGCAATAAAAAATCCCACGTGTGCCCGGAATTTAAAAAATATAAATATATCAAAACGCACCGTTTCGGTTGGGTCCCACTTTAACCTTTTCTAGAATGGGCGTCGCCACGTATCATTAAGTAGCCACGTTTATTCCTATTGGCCCCACGTCATCCAAATTTCTATCCTACCTGGCAGGTCCTTGGTGGAAAATTAATTGTGGCCGACTTTTTGGTCTTTTTATTTTTTCCCTTTTTGCAAGCAAATAATCAACAACACAGCAGGAACTCCACTGGCTTATTTCCACGATTATTTTTTTAAAACATTATATATATTAAATAAACATTTTATTTATTTTTTATTTATTAAAAGAATATTTCTTTTTAATTTTTTTAAGCATCAGAAGAAAATCTTTGAAAAAGGGAAGGATCCAGTGCTTCGCGAGCTGGAACCAATCAAATTGTGGGCCATAGTCAATATATAAGACAAAGGGTAAAATGGGTATTACGCCAAACCGCTAGGGACTTAAACGTAAATAACACAGCAGAACGGGGTTGAGTGGTGAGACCAGTTCAAACGGCAGATAAAGAGGGAAGGATTAACGGTCACCGTCAAAGTTCGATCTAGAGATGAGTGATGGACGGACGTTTAAGGCGCTCCCCCGTTAGATTAGTGCTTTCCCGTAAAGCCACCTGGTACCGGAGATATCAGTAATGGAGAGATTTTAGTGTACGGTCGAGTGCATGGAAGCTTCAGTAGATACTATAATGTAAAAAATAATTATAGAAATTCTTAATTTGTTGTTAAATATATACCCACTAAATTTCAGCCGATGTATACCTAAGGTTACAACTTTGAATGGGCCACTCCTACAAAGACCGGCCCAGTTATTGACAGACGGCCCAAAAGTGGAATGTTATTGGGCTTTGGGCCACTCCTATATTCCAAAACCGGCCCAGTTATTGACGGTCGGCCCAAAAGTGGAATGTTATTGGGCTGAGGCACTCCTGTATTCCAATACCGGCCCAGTTATTGACAGGCGGCCCGAAAGAGGAATATTATTGGGCTGTGGGCCACTGATATATTCCAAAACCGGCCCAGTTATTGGCAGTCGGCCCAAAATCGGAATATTATTGGGCTGGCTTGATTCTTCTACGGAGTTTAGAAAGTTCCGGTAGCGGAAGGGTGAGGGAAGGCAAGTTTGCGGAACGTTGTCATTTGGAGAATCGCAGAGGGGGATGACGAGAACAGGGCAAATTTGATTCTACGAGAGATAGGAAATTTGATTCTACGAGAGATAGGAAATTCGATTCAGGATTCCGGTTTTGTTACTGATCTCATAGCAAATTGTGATTGTTTGTTTGATTTGTTGATGTATTAGAGAGATTCAACGATCACTCAAATAGCAAGTGAATCGAGGAAGGGAGGATGTATCAATGGAGGAAATTCGAGTTCTTCGAAGAGAAACTAGCCGGAAGGTGCACAATTCCGGAAGAGGTGAGGGAAAAGAAGATCGAGTGTTGTTCGAGCGGCAGAGGGAAGGTGGTGATCGGTTGCAATGACGGTAGCGTTAACCTACTTGATCGTGGGCTCAAGTTCAGCTATGGATTTCAAGCTCATTCCTCGACCGTATCATTTCTGCAACAGCTCAAGGTTGGTAATTTCTTTTTCAGCTGTTTTTTCCATCGGGCAATTTGGATTTTGTGCTGCTTCAGCGTGTCTTTGGTTGAAACGGATGCCAATTTGTCAAATGAACTATTTGTGAAGTACTTTGACCTTCGAACTGCTTTCTAAACGTTGCTTTTTCTTTCTTTAATCAACACCTTATGAATCTAACTTATAGATTTATTTTCCCTTTCTTCTAGTATGTCATGATTTTAATTTATAAGTTCCGGAGATAGGATTGTAGATGATATGTCATTGACATGGATTACGTTTGTATCTTTTGATTGATGATCAGCAACGGAACTTTCTAGTCACTGTTGGAGAAGATGTGCAAATACCTCCGCAACAGACTATGTGTCTGAAGGTTTTTGACCTTGATAAAATTGAGCCAGAGGGCTCAAGTGCTACAAGTCCCGAGTGCATTGGAATCTTGAGGATATTTACTAATCAATTTCCCGAGGCAAAGGTACTGTTGCGTTTTCATTTTATTCAGACAGTATCCTGTTTTATGCGGTTGCTTTATAGGCTTGACATTTTGAACCATGATTGTTCGTTCTTTGTTTCATTGGAAGCAATTTCCTGATAATGATGGAATTATGAGACCTATGAGCTTACTACTGCAGATAACATCATTTTTGGTCCTAGAAGAGGCACCGCCAATACTACTTATTGCAATTGGCCTAGATAATGGTAATATATACTGCATCAAAGGAGACATTGCACGTGAACGTATCAATCGTTTCAAGCTTCAGGTAGACATCTCAGACAAGAATCAATCATCTATCACGGGGCTGGGGTTCAGAGTTGATGGTCAAGCTCTTCAGTTATTTGCTGTAACTCCTGATTCAGTGAGTTTATTCAGCCTGCAGAGTCAACCACCAAAGGGGCAAACTCTGGATCATATTGGATGTGGTGTGAACGGTGTTACAATGAGTGATCGATCAGTATGCAGTTCTAATCTCTCCTATATCTCATTTGCCATGTCATTGTGTTGATTAATGTTCTGTCATAATGATAACGATTACTGTGTTTTATGTAATTAGGAGTTGATCGTTGGTCGTCCTGAGGCAGTTTATTTTTATGAGGTCGATGGACGTGGTCCCTGCTGGGCTTTTGAAGGAGAAAAAAAGCTTGTAGGTTGGTTTCGTGGTTACCTTCTCTGCGTAATTGCTGATCAGAGAAATGGCAAGAACACTTTCAACATTTATGACCTGAAGAATCGACTGATTGCCCATAGTCTAGTAGTTAAAGACGTTTCTCACATGCTTTGTGAGTGGGGTAGTATTATACTTATAATGGACGACCAATCGGCTCTATGTATCGGGGAAAAAGATATGGAAAGCAAATTGGATATGCTATTTAAAAAGAATTTGTACACCATAGCTATTAATCTTGTTCAAAGTCAACAAGCTGATGCTGCTGCAACTGCAGAAGTGCTAAGAAAGTATGGGGATCATCTATACAGCAAGCAAGATTATGATGAGGCTATGGCCCAGTATATCCATACTATTGGACATCTCGAGCCCTCTTATGTTATACAGAAATTTCTTGATGCTCAGCGAATCTATAACCTCACTAATTACTTGGAAAATTTGCACGAGAAAGGGCTTGCGTCTAAAGATCACACCACACTTCTACTAAACTGCTACACCAAATTGAAAGATGTGGAAAAGCTGAATGTATTTATTAAGAACGAGGATAGTGCTGGAGAGCATAAATTTGATGTTGAGACTGCAATTAGGGTTTGTCGTGCTGCCAATTACCATGAACATGCCATGTATGTTGCTAGAAGGGAAAGAAAGCACGAATGGTACCTTAAGATCTTACTTGAAGACCTTGGAAGATATGATGAGGCCTTGCAATATATTGCAAGCCTCGAGCCTAGTCAAGCTGGCGTGACAATTAAAGAGTATGGGAAGATTCTAATCGCACACAAGCCACGTGAGACAATTGATATTCTCATGAAGCTCTGCACTGAGGATGGTGAATCATTGAAGAAAAGATCTTCAAATCGCACATATTTATCTATGTTGCCATCTCCTGTTGACTTTCTCAACATTTTTATTCATCACCCACAGTCACTTATGGAATTCTTTGAAAAGTATACAGACAAGGTAACGGACTCACCTGCTCAGGTTGAAATTAACAATACACTGTTGGAATTGTACCTGTCAAATGATTTAAACTTTCCATCAATGTCTCAAGTTGGCAATGGAAGAAGTAATAGTTTTGTGGAAAGATCAGAAGCCACATTGATGTCAGCCGAGTCCAATACGAAAGTAAGCTTTGAGGACCGGCTTGAGAGGCAAGAGAAGGGACTACGCCTGCTTAAGAGTGCATGGCCATCAGAACTGGAAAATCCTCTCTATGATGTTGATCTTGTGATTATTTTGTGTGAAATGAATGCGTTTAGGGAAGGCCTTATGTATTTATATGAAAAGATGAAACTCTACAAGGAGGTTATAGCATGCTATATGCAAACTCACGACCACGACGGTTTAATTGCTTGCTGTAAAAGATTGAGCGATTCAGGAAAGGGAGGTGACCCGTCTCTATGGGCAGATTTATTGAAGTACTTCGGCGAACTGGGAGAAGATTGTTCCAAAGAAGTGAAGGAAGTTTTGACCTATATTGAAAGGGATGATATCTTGCCTCCTATTATAGTTATTCAGACGCTGTCAAGAAATCCATGCCTCACACTTTCTGTCATCAAGGACTACATTGCGAGAAAGCTTGAACAGGAATCCAAGATGATTGAGGAGGATAGGCAAGCAATTGACAAGTATCAGGTTCGTACTTACTCATGCAATTCATTTTAAAGAATTTCTTGAATGCTTGGTCAAATTTAGCAAATGAAAAATACGTAGAAAATGACTTTATCATACTAAACCAAAATCAGAAACTAGGCTCCTGGAATTAGCAATTTTCGTCTTTCTAACTGGAAATGGCCCAAATTTATTTTATGTAACTGGATGATATTAATTGTTGAAGCACTTCAAAAGAAAAAAAACATAACTTAAAGATGATGATGAAAGGAAGTTATAGCTTCCACAATCGAACTACTTCGATCAGGGAACAAACGTTGTGAGTACATTTGTTGAGCACCTGAAGCTTTCTCATTTATTCTACCTAACATTGCTAGAGTAAAAACTTAGGGACATAGCTGCAGATATGGTATTTTCTAGCTTTAACCAAATACAATCCCACCCTCTGAACTGTTAGCTTTTTCGTTAAATGAAGTTCGTTAACCGTGTTAGCTCTCTGCAGGAAGACACAGTGGCAATGAGAAAAGAAATTGAAGATCTTAGAACAAATGCAAGAATTTTTCAACTCAGCAAGTGCACTGCTTGCACGTTCACTCTTGATCTCCCAGCTGTTCACTTCATGTGTATGCATTCATTCCATCAGCGTTGTTTGGGGGATAATGAAAAAGAATGCCCTGAATGTGCTCCAGATTACAGAAAAGTTCTAGAAATGAAGAGAAGCTTGGAGCAGAATAAAGATCAAGATCAGTTCTTCCAGCTAGTGAAGAGTTCAAAAGATGGGTTTTCTGTAATTGCCCAGTACTTCGGTAAGGGAATCATTAGCAAAACTAGTCATGAACCTCCGAAGGCTACTACAACAGTCTCAGAGAATCCTTCTTCAACAAATGGTTTTCAATGATGGTTTGAGAAGGTACTTGTTTGTGGAACTCCACTGCATTTCCCTCCTGTTATTGAGTTTCTATATGATCAAAGGGAGGGAGCCCTATTCAATCTTATTTGACTAGCTCTCAATAGCAAGATGATTGATGGTCTGTATTTATGCTCTAAACTAATGCTCTAAAGCTGAAAGTAGTCAATGCCTCCTTGTTCTTGTAATCTACTCCTTTGTTCTTAAAGCCAGACTTGTTCATCAGACATAAGGAACACCATTCAACGATCTTGTTCATCAGATTTCAAGAACACCCCTCGACGATCGCCTCCAACGACTCTCTCTATTCAGCTGGAGAATTTGATACGTGTTACGACGCTGGAGTTGAAGAAGACATGGGCGTGGTTGGATGAGGAAGATAGTTACCACTTTTGTTCTGTTCTGAAAAAATTTCGCTACCGATTTCATATAGTTTGATTATTTAACTCGATTGACGTAAATTGTAATGTATGATTTTGACTGTTGTAATCTGGAATTCTGGTTTGGAATGCATTATGCAGTTGTTGTGATGAATCCATCTAATCCCACAATTAGTCTATTATTCAGTGAATTTATGGATAACCAAGCAAATGCCACCAGAGATGATTTGATTATTACATAAAATGTTGATCTTCTAATAATTGGAGATAAACTTGGTACAATGAATCAATCTTTAATCTATTATAATTAAATTGTAACATAGTATATTGATTTTTAATTTTAAACATAAAAAAATGAATTTAGGAGTTTATCCTCTGATATTTATATGATGAGTGTATATATATAGATTTTCATTGACTTTTTCACTTGTCAAATCATATATTAAACATCACAAAAACCTAATCCTAATACACGATTGTTTTGGAAGGGAGTTCAATTTTAAAAATAATAATAATTATTATCACTAATTTTTTATAAAAAAAATATAACTACTTAGATTAGAAAGCTACAAATTTTGTACGACAATTGCCGATAAAAACTCCAACCACTAATAACAAACCAGAGATCATATAAACACATCATTTTAGTAATTTTTCATTCTTAGGTTGGTAACTTTTGTATAAATTATTAGGTTGGTAACTTTTGTATAAATTATTCGTTTCAAACGACACATCGTCCTTTGATCCTGAGCATCGTTTGAAAAAGTCAAGAGGGTCTCTCTCTTTCCTTTTTTCCTCATTTTGTTTGAGGTGGGCTGAATACGTTCGATAAAAAAGAAACCTGGGCCAGTGACTAGTCCCGTCGGAGAATAAAGTCTTTCTCTTCCCATCCCGGATTGCAAAACACAGCAAGCAAAATAGAATCATAAGAGCATAATCAAATGGCGCGCATACGCGCTTTCAGACAACACATTGAGGAGTTTGAGGAGAGGCTGCAAGCGCTTCGTGTCAATGAATTCTCGGCGTAATACTAACTCTACGAAATTTTTCACTAATTAGATGTGAGCTTAAAAGTATTTCTAACCATTAGAAAGCAAGGCTTTAAATGCTATCTGTAAAATCAAACCAAAAAGATAAGCTGCTGTAAACTGCTATCAAATCAATACAAGAAGAACCCCCCCTTCACATGCAAGGGTGAGTGAAGCAATGACAAACACTAGAGGCAAGGTTGTTCTTGTAACTAATGATTGTTCTTTCTAAATGAAAAGGATTTGGTAAGAAAAGTACTTGATTCGACTCTATTAGAGAGGGTCCACATGTTCATGTTTGGTCGGGTTTTTCACCTGCTCCAATTTTCTTTATTATATGGCTTGTCTATTAGCTAAAGAGGCCATGTGGGTTGTCCATTTGTGAACTGAATGGATCAGATGGCTTTCAAAGAGTCCAATCACCTGAAGGTGATGATTGGAATGGAATCTAATAACAATAGCAACTTTCCATTGCATATTGGGATAAGGAACTGAATTAAGAGCCCTTCAGATCATGGAGGACCAGGAAATTTCACCAGAAACAAGGGGGGAAATAAAAAGAGTGGAAAAGAGAAAGAGAAAGGTGAGGTATTCACTTGGTGATCAGACTTTAATGGAAAGTTTCTATCTCCTACTTTTCTTGGGAGAAGACGATGGAATAATGTCTTTTGTCTTCCATGTGGGTTTGTCTTCTAAGGGTCTCAGATGAAGTCTGTCCAAACTCACCCCGATGTGAGTGCCACAGATATTAAATGTATCCCCTTACCATATCAATTCAATGTACAAACAATAAGTAGTATCCAATGTAAAAGAGGAAAGTTCACCTCGAAAGCCTCTGTCCTTCTTTATAACAGCCCAACCTTACCGCTAGTAGATATTGTCTTCTTTGAGCTTTCCTTCAAGGTTTTTAAAACGTGTCTACTAGGAAGAGGTTTCACACCTTTACAAGGAATGCTTCGCTCCCCTCTCCAACTGATGTAGGATCTTACGCTACTATACCATAATAAGACTCTCTACTCACCAGCACCCCCTCCCCCCGCACCCGGACTGTTCTAAACTATCAAAGGGATTAGAGGAGAAAACATGATTGGACTCTGTATACAGGCCTAAATGAAAATCTTGGTTGCTTCATTGCTTTTCCTCAAGCGGATTGTCAAACTGAACACATAAACCTTGTATATAATATAAACATAGTTCTAAACAAAGAAGAAGAAAAGAGGTAATATTGACTGATTAAAATTTTAAGAAAAAGGTAAACTAATATGTTTCTTCTCTACCTTTATATTCTTCACGCATAAAAAGAAATACACGAGGGCGTACAAATAAGATGATCGACTTATGGTTCCAGCTTCAAGGAAACAACTCGAGATTGTCTGTTACGCTTAGCCACCTTGAGAAACACCATAGAGAGACACGATGGTGCCCACCACGGCCGTCGTACCTTTTGCTCTCCTTTCAAGCAAGCCACTGGAAGTACATAACTTAAAGAATAAACACCATGATCTTAATGTCAACTGGAAAAGCAGACATATAGTTAGAGTAGGTTTGGTATGACTTGAGAGATTGTGATTTTGAAAATTCTAGTGTTTCACAAACAAAGTTAAGCAGATATGCACGATATTTAAACTAGTATAATGTCTCCTCTAAAAATGGTTATTAAAAAGAAAAGAAAACAAAATAGATGACAACCGGACTCTTGTGCAGCATAACAACTTGTGCACGCATCAATTTCTCAACTAGCACTGTCAGAAACATGCTAATGATGACAACCGGAGATTGCAAACAGATCAAATAAGGAGTTAAATAGTTTATTTACACGTTCAAACTTTTAAAAACAGAACAAACTGCTTAAAAAAACAAGGCAAGTCACTTTAAAATGTTTCAGAAAAGGCTTACTGTAACTCCAATGTCTAAATATGCCAATTCGCATGCTTTGAATTAAGATTTGGGGCATTTAGTTTATTTGTTTATTTATTTTCTATGGTGAATTTCATTAATTACAAATCTTGTTTAGGAACTTCTGAAATATCCGATGATAGCAGCAAGAAGACAACCCTGAGTATATATATTTTTCCAAGGACTTTGAATTAAAAAGAGAGAAAAAGCTGCATCATACACAGACCTTTAATTCGTCGGAGCTCCTTACAAAGTGTGATGAAGTCTCCCCATTTCATATGACATCGTCTGATAAACCTTAGAATCTGCTCAGTTGTGAACATTGACATGCCTTCAAGATACTCTCCATTAACCCCGTTTTCTTTAAAGATCTGACGATAGCTTCCAAGATTTATCTCTTCCAACCACAAACCAACATCCTGGAAAGAAATTGTAGTAGGCATGAAGGAGGCATATTATAAATCCAATTTCACCAAATTTACAGTTAAAATTCTAGCCTGAGAGATGTAATACAATGGAATATCGAAATGTTTGCCACGTAAAAACATCCTCTCCTACCCATTATAAGAATCAAATGTATGCAGTATTCAGTGCATCTATCTGTACACAAACAATCAGCCAAGATAAAGTTCCAAAAAATCACACAAATATCAAGCTAAGCAGTGACACACATGACCACTCCAATTAAAATGGACAGGTGCAGCAGTTTGGAATGATATCTTCAAAAAAAAATTGGACTTCAAGAAACTAAAAACCATGTGACAGCCAAAACATGCAGAAAACCGGGAACATAGAGACAGTATAACATTATGACATAATTTCTTCGGCTCCATCAAATATAATTTCTTATATTCAAAATTCCTGAAAAACAAATTTAGAAAAGTTCAAGCTAAACACTAACTTCAAAACTAGAAAGAGAACAGAGGGTGGAACTGACACGGAAAGTCCAAAAATCTAAATAGGAGAGAGAATAAATCTCAATGCAATGAACATACCTTTGCATGTATATACGAATTTCGCAGGGAGATATTAGAAAATGAAGCTCCTACATTAAAGCACTGGTGATGAATTCATTAATTTCATTTCACAATTAACAGTTATTTTGAGAAGTTTTCAGCGATTATTACTGGGTAAACCCCATTGATCCAGCAATCACACCTTACCAGCAATAAGCACAAAAAACAGAGGGCATCACCATATCACGCGATTAAACACTTGAACAAGCAATCAATGGGAAAGGTTACAGCAGCCATCAAGTATAAACTCCCAGACCGACACTCCTTAACACACAACCGTTCAGATTTTCAAGTCAAAATCCAAACAACAATGAATTGCAGTTAAAGATCCTTGCACAAGAGATCCAAAATCAAAGATGATGTATCAGATGCTAGAGGATCTGTAAGTACCTCTATAGTCCAAATGAAGAAATCAAGAGGTTCCGGTCGCTGTTCCTTGTTCATCTCACTATCAAGTCTGCCCGAAATTTCAGATTACCTAAATTCACAAAGCAAAAAACAATCCATCACAGTTTCATAACCACAAAAAACAAGATTCCAAATACCAAATTCACTTCATAGAAAACAAAAAACAGAGAAGCCACAAATTACAAATTGAAGCTCACCACAAAGCTTCAATCTCCCCTTCTTCTTCTTCCTGTAGAAAAAAACTAGATCACCAAAATTTCTCTACATTTGAATCAGAACAGAAGTGCCGCATGAGAGGAAGAAAAATTGAATCGACGAAAGAGGAAGTTCAAATAAAGCGTCCAGGGAGGGGTTTTGATCATTTGATGAACGCCAATTTCTCTCTTTCTTCTCTCTCTCTCTCTCTCTCTCTCTCTCTCTCTCTCTCTTTCATTTCCCTGCGCCTCTTCACCTCGCAGTTGTATGCTCTGCCTTACTGTCTCTGTAACTCCATTCCCACTCGCTTCTCACTCCCGTGTATCTCACGCGCCCTTTTCCAATTACCTCATTGACGTTGACTATTAATTATTTCCGTAATTATTTCATAAATAATTTAGATTTTGATGTTAATTTTAATATAATTTAGCTAATTAAGATATTATAATTAATCAATATTTCTTTTTATAGAAAACAGCATATCTTAATTATTAGTTATGTGATAAATGTTTTCAACAACCATACAAATTATATTGTTATTGTCTCGATTTAATCTACAATATTATAATCTTAATAACATATAATATTAATATTTTAAAAAATTTACTGAAGAGAAACAGCCCATTTTTAATATAATTTTAATTAAAATTAAATTAATAAAAATATTGTTCAATTTTATCTTTTATATAAAAAAAATACTTATAAACTTTACAAATTTTTAATAATACTCTTACAATAAATACCTTTAAACTAAAAAAATGGAAAATTTTTAAATAATTTAAAAAATATCATTTTAACTCTTTCAAAAATATAAATATATATATATATATATATATATCAACTTTGTTAGGTAATTCAAAACCACTTTTTTATTTTTTTTATTTTAAAAATAAAATACTCATAAAATTCTTAAAATAACACTAAAATATTTGGAGATAATTTATGAAATGTTGATAGACAGTTTTTGTTCACGTAAGGTAAAAAAAAAATTTTAAAGAAAGAATATTATTTTTTAAATTTTATAGATAGTTTTTAAATACCGGTATTAATAATTTTTGTTTTTAAGTTGAATGATACTTAAAATTTTAAGAGTATTTTTTATTTTTTAAATTAAAAATTATTATTAAAACATTTGAAGGTTTAGGAATAATATAAAGTTGGGAGATATTTTTATTAATTTGGATTTTAATTAATAATGAGATTTTGGATGAATTTGAGAAAATATTAATTGATAACGTAAGCAAATCGTTTTATTTATTTATTTATTATTATGAGCTTGTAAGGAAGTTTTATTTAAAAATAAATAAATCATATATGGATGCGTGTCAGTGATAGAGGTGCCAGTGGGGTCCACGACACATGGCAAATAAATTACTGTTTTTTTTTTCTTTTTAAGATTTTGATCCCTTGAAAGCAGACCACAGATGCTAGGAGGAATGTGGACCGTCGGATGAGATTCCGGGGGGGTGGGAAGATCTCGACGGTGGAGGAAGGACTGGTGGCGGCCTGTAGTTAACCGGACCGCCACCGGACACCGATTAATCGGCGAGCTGAGGTGCATGTGCAGCACGTGTCCACGACCGTCGCATACGTTTTGAAATAATAATAATGATGATGATGAAAATCATGGACCACACACATCCATCAATGGGCTTGGGCTTTGTGTTTCTTATAATGACGTCATTACCTTGCTGGATTTAAAGATTAGACTCTTAATTAACTTAGTTAATTATTAATTGATTTTAACGAAGTGTTAAACTAATCAAAATATGTTTAAGGACTCGTTAAGTAGGACGGAGTCAATGGGCTTAAGTATTCATTAATCCTATAGCCATAGTGGTTTAAGTGCGGTAATTGCGAGGTTGACGAATAGTACAATTTTAGATGAAAGTCCCACGTCGACTAATTTAGAGAATAATAATGAGTTTATAATCAAATAATACTATATGGTATGCTGCCTTTTGAAGAAGTCTAAAGCAAAGTCACGAGAGTTTATGCTCAAAGTGGATAATATCATAACACTGTGGAGAGTCGTGTTTGTCTCCAAAAGAAAATGTGTCGAGCCTTGATTAACGGGAGGTGTTAGATGAAAAAAAGCAAATACCATAAAAATAAAAATTTTATTTCATTTTTTAATTTTTGTGTTGAAGTTTAAAGATTACATTAAGTAAAAAATAAATTGACTTTCTATTATCCAAAAATAACTAAATTTAAAAGTTTAAAAAAATGTTTTTTTATTATTTTAAACCGACTAATTTAAGTATATAAAAAGGTCTAAATTAGATAGAAAATACATTGGGTAGGATTTTTTTCTTATAATCTGCATAAAATTAAGTAGGTAAGAATATTTAATGTTTATAACATGTGTTAGTAATGTATGGTATGTTATAAATGTCTTATATTTAAATTTTATGATATTTTAATTATTAACGTAATATATGTCATAGATATTGTTTTTTTTTTTAAAAATAATAAAAAAAAACCCACGACAACTCAGCCTATTTTTTAGATTGGGTTGGGTTGGGAACGCTGTTCGATTGTTTGGGTCACCAATCCAACTAACCCAAAATTTTAGGATTAGTTCAAAAGATTTTTCAAATCCAACGTGTATATGCCCTTTAGAACAAACATTGAACCATATGAGTTGAGTGTGACACCTACATTTATATGCACTAGATAATTTCATTTATAGCAACTTTCGCGGCACTAATGCACGAACATTGAGACTATAAAGCAAATTTTAAACGGTTGGATACTCGATTAGATTTTTTTTTAATATATGGACAAAAAAATATATACGAGCAAAGATAAATTAACATTTTAGTTAATTAGGATCTTTTTTTTATAAATATCTCTTATTGTACTAATTACTTTCTACACTAAAAAGAGAGAATAAATATCTTTAATTTACATAATTAACAAGATTTAATGCCTACAAGAAAAATGGAAGACATTTATTAAAGGATCTATTTATAAAAGAAAAAAAACCGTAATTAACTAACTTTTAGAAACTGAAAAAAGCCAGGGTAAAGCACTGACGTGGCACGGTCATTTTTTTTTTTTTTTTTTAATTTCTTTAATTATTACATTTATATAACTTTGTGAAAATACAGAATTACCCTCGTCCTCTCCAGAACCTTCGCGGTGTCGACCAAATTTGTCTCAAAACCCTACTAAAGCCCTTTTCTGCGTCCTCTCTGCGAGTCTGTGTCTGCGCTCTCAACGCTTGGTACTGGTCTCATTTCGTTCATTCAAGTTATTCGAGCTTCTACACTATGCACAAGCTTTCCAGGCGCTCTGTCTCTGCTATCCTTCGAACCGGTGGAGCTCGCTACCACCGTAATGCTGCCTCTGCTGTGGCTCCGGCCACTCATGTCGCAGTTCTTTCCAATTCGGTCTGTGTCGTTTTCTTGCTGTGGTTGTATTTGTTTTTCTGAAATCTTTGAGAATCGAACATTTATGCGTGGGAGTGTTTTGAAATGAGGAATAGTTGATTGGAATGTTCCTCTACCTTCGCCTCTTTCTGTGGATTTTCATGGTTTTTTTTTTCTTTTGGTTTTTATTAGTTATATGAAGATATTTTGATGTTGATGAAGATCCTACGATCGGCATTTTGGCGTTGGGATGGAAGTCAAGAACCTCTGTTAATGTTTTGATATTTTAATTTTGATTGTTTCGTTTGTAGCAACTCTGTATTCGTGCTTTCTTTCATTTTTCTCAATGAAGGTTTGGTTATATGTCAAAAAAAAAAAAAAAAAAAAAATTANAAGGGTCTCTTTGCACCTATTGGGGCCCAAGATGTTTTGTTGGGTTATTAATATTCAATAGATAAAATCCGTTTTATGCCTCTCGCGCTATTTCATGGTCGTTTTGTTGCTTTCTTGTCGTGGTTTATGTGGATGGCATGGTTCTGTGCTTCTCTGTTATGTTGCTGAACTATTCTGCTAGATTGTAATTTTCTGAAACATGGCATGGATCACTTGTTCCCGACATTTTCAGGTGGGAGAGAGTGATGGTAAAGTCAGACAGTATTCATTTTTAGCGGCTGGAGAAATGGATGCAGTAAAATCTTCCTCTCAATTGAATTTGAAACACACTTTTTCCTTGACCCATCGGTACGAGTCAACTTCGACAGCATCTGCTGCATCAGCTGCTCCTCCAGTTGAGAAGTACGAGTATCAAGCAGAGGCATGTTCCTTGAACAAGAAACTATATACTAATTTGGAATTTAAATCTTGATGCTTATATTCACCGTTTACCTTCTATATTTGTGTTTTCTTTTTACATGGCAGGTGAGTCGTCTGATGGACCTCATTGTCAACAGCTTGTACAGCAACAAAGAGGTTTTTCTTCGTGAGCTTATAAGGTATTTTGTGATTGCTTTATGATTCTTTGTGTATTCATGTATTTTCAGTTTGGGTTTGAGTTCTTTAATAATGCTTTACACAGTCAACGTTAATATATATTCAGTTGTCAGGACTAGGCTGGTAATTAACCTGATTGATTCTAATCGGATCCTAGTTATTATATAATGGACTACGGTGCTTTTAAGCTTGTGAATTGTGTCTTTCCTGTGGCTGAATACATGAACGTTACCCATATTCTTTTATTTTGCGTTGTTTGTTTTTTTTTCTATCATCTTCTTTATCTGTTTTATTGGATATTTTGTACATCTTGTTCAGTTCTCTGGGTTCCTCTACTGTTCCTGATGGTAGTTGCTTTAATGGCACCTTGCTGTTTTCCTTGTATTTATCATCATCAAAATGTCTTGATTCTTAACCACAATTGTTCAATCTTTTGTAAGCATTATAGGAGTTGTTCAAATGCATTCACTTAAATTTCTTTCACGACATGGATGCCAAGATATTAATATTGCTTTGGGGTTGTTGGTTGGAAAGAAAGCATAGAATGTTTAAGACAATTTAGTCAAGCCTCATACTTTTAGTACTACTATACAGTTCACTGCTTCTTGGTGACGTTCTACAAGAAAATTCTTTTGTAATTACTCCTCCTCCACAATTCTTCATGATTGGGGGGTGTCCTCTTCTCCCGGCCCTTAGGCTGTCCCTTTTTGTTCTTATTGTATGATCAGGTTTCTCCCCCGCCCCACAAAAAAAATTATGATTAGTAGTCTGTCATCTATGCTATCGACTTTTGTGATACAGTGTTGTGTATAACTTGTGGTCACAGCAGGATTCGGCTTAGTCCACATTTGGCTTGGTTTTTTTTCCTTTCTAAAATCACCATTTGATATCAAATTTGAATAATGATTTTGGCCTTTTCAACCTTCACAGCAATGCAAGTGATGCTTTGGATAAGCTGCGCTTTATGAGTGTTACAGACCCTGAGCTTTTGAAGGATGCAGTTGACTTTGATATACGTATCCAAACTGATAAAGATAATGGGATTATAAAGATAACGTAAGGATCATGTTATATTTCTCTCCCCCGCCCCTACTTCACATACTTATATGACTACAATGACTTGATTGCGTTGCAACATCTGCAATCTGTTTTCTATCTCTATGCAGTGATACTGGCATAGGTATGACTAGGCAAGAACTTGTTGACTGTCTTGGTACTATAGCACAGAGTGGAACTGCCAAGTTTTTGAAAGCACTGAAGGTCTGAGGAGTGATTTAGCTCGATTGTTGTTATTAGTGTGCTCTCTGCTTAACAAAATTTGTTTTGTTTACAGGATAGCAAGGATGCTGGCGGAGACAATAATTTAATAGGCCAATTTGGTGTTGGATTCTATTCTGCATTCCTGGTTGCTGATAGGGTATGTCATCGCTTTAAAATTTTGCATGCCTTTTAGGGTGAACATATGTGTTGTAGCATTCATTAAACATTTCTTAATTTTTGAAGGTCGTTGTGTCTACAAGGAGCCCCAAATCTGATAAGCAATACGTGTGGGAAGGTGAGGCAAATGCTAGCTCCTACACTATTAGGGAAGAAACAGATCCTGAGAAACTACTTCCGAGAGGAACCTGCCTTACCTTGTACTTGAAGGTCAGTTTATATTTATTTGTTTTGTTCTTTATTCTTTATCCCTGCTTACTTATCTAACGTTATGCTTTCTTTGCCTGATATTTTCAGCGTGATGACAAAGGTTTTGCTCATCCAGAGCGTATTCAGAGGCTTGTGAAAAACTATTCACAGTTTGTTTCATTCCCAATATACACCTGGCAGGAAAAGGGTTTCACCAAAGAGGTATGGTTAAATTTTTTGTGCCTGCTTAATTTCTACACTTCTTTGTTCAAGTTTAAAATATTCATTCTGGTAATTGTGTGCTTCTTTCAACCTTCCAGGTAGAAGTTGACGAGGATCCGACTGAAGCTACCAAGAATGAACAAGATGGAAAAACTGAGGTAGTTTGTCTTCTTACATCCTCACATCTCAACATATTATGGCATGACAACTTACACAACCAAATCTATGAATTGTAACATAATTAATGACTTTACTATGCAGAAGAAGAAGAAAACAAAGACTGTTGTGGAGAAGTACTGGGACTGGGAACTCACTAATGAGACCCAACCAATATGGGTTTGCTCTTAACCCGTCTAATTTTCCAGTTTTGATATTAAATTGTTGTTACTTCTAACCATATAAAGGGTGCAACATCTATATGTATTTTCAGCTACGGAACCCAAAGGAAGTCTCCACGGAGGAATACAATGAGTTTTACAAAAATACTTTCAATGAATACTTGGAACCATTAGCATCATCTCATTTTACAACAGAGGTAAACCTAATACATATTAACTGTGTTCCTCTCCTTTTTTGTCTCGTCTTTTTTTTTTTTTTTTTTTTTTTTTTTTTTTTTTTTTTTTTTTTTTTTNCTGTGAGAGAGTAGAGTGAGGATTACCATCCTGTCGACTAATTTGTTCTAGTTAAAATGAATCTACAAATTTTTTTCCTAGATGATTAAAAGATCAAATAATAGTTATCTAATTTATCAAAATGATGAGAGTTCATCCGAATATCTAAAATATTTGGATTTACATTTTCTCTTATTTTTGGTCCTTCATTTAAACCACAATAGGTTGTGAATTTCTTTTTGTCTTTCATTTACTTCTTTTCATGTAGAGCTAATTAGATTATGCCCTTATGACTCGAAAAAATACATTCAGTGCTGTCTTTATCACTTTCATGATTCATGCTCAATAAGTCTGATTTTTCCTGTTGTGGCATGCATGGATTGTTAACAACGGATGAGTATCTGTGAATATGATAAAATATTATAGTACGCGAATTCACATTTTAGAAAACTATATGGAAGTACTATGAATTCGGCATGCCTATGAACGTAGATAATACTTGTTGATCTTACAAAGAAAATTACGATTAGTTTCTACTTCATATGAGTGCTTTCTACTCCCTTTTTTGTTTTCATGGAGCTAATATTTGACTGAATTTTCAGGGTGAAGTAGAATTCAGGTCAATACTTTATGTCCCAGCTGTTTCTCCCATGGGGAAGGACGACCTTGTCAATCCCAAGACTAAAAACATAAGGCTTTATGTGAAGAGGGTGTTTATTTCTGATGATTTTGATGGAGAATTGGTAAATAGTTACCCAAATGAAATATCCTTCCTATGCTTTAAATGTTAGATTTTCTGGTGGTAGTGCTGATGATTTTATTGATTGTGTCCTTTAGTTTCCTCGATATTTAAGCTTCGTCAAAGGGGTAGTGGATTCAAATGACCTTCCTCTTAATGTCTCACGTGAAATCCTTCAAGAGAGTCGCATAGTAAGTTTTTGAAAGAATTGGTTCCTCTAAAGCTGTTCTTCTTCTTTTTTCTCACTTTTTAAAAATTTATTTGATCAATATAATGAAATTCATTCTTTTGTTATTTATAGGTACGGATCATGAGGAAGCGATTGGTTCGGAAAGCCTTTGACATGATTCTGGGGATCTCCATGAGTGAGAACAGAGAAGTATGCTGTTGAATAGTTGATTTCTTATTTGTTGTTACCATCCTTGTCTTTGACAAAGATAATGATATCCTAATGATCTTGAGTGCTCCACAGAATGAAATTATGGCATAAAAACAGAGGAAAGATTTTTAATACATCCCTGTTCTTTACGGTTTTGGCACATATTCAGTTTTTCAAGTCAGCTTATTTTTTTTTATTATTTTTTGGGATGTGCATCTACTTTCCTTTGAACCCTTCCTCGTCTCCAACTAAAACCGAAGGCATGATCAATGTTAATATGTTGGATACAAAGTGATATGTACTAGTAGACCATTAAATGAAATGCCTAAGTTTCTAACATGAGTAAACATGTCTTTTTTTCATTGCATCTGCAAACAGCTGATAAGAAAGATATACATTCTCTAGTTGCATTTTTCAGGTTCCATATTAAATGAAGTCAGGTTCTTTAATTTTATGTTTTATGGATTTGGCAGGATTATGAGAAGTTTTGGGATAATTTTGGAAAGCATTTGAAATTGGGTTGCATTGAGGACCGTGAAAATCATAAACGTATTGCCCCATTGCTTCGATTTTTCTCTTCTCAAAGTGAAGCAGAGATGATTAGTCTAGATGAATATGTTGAAAACATGAAACCAGACCAGAAAGATATCTATTATATTGCTTCTGACAGTGTGACTAGTGCTAAGAATACTCCCTTCCTCGAGAAGATTCTTGAAAAGGATCTTGAGGTAAGAACCCGACTTTGCTTCATTTTTATTCTCTTGAGTTGTCTCTGAGCAACTAATTCCATTTGCAGCTATTGGTTCTCCTACGTTTTCCCTTCCATATTTTGTTCATTTTTGTTAATTCTCTTCACCTTGGCAGGTTTTATTTTTAGTTGATCCAATTGATGAAGTTGCCATCCAGAACTTGAAATCATACAAAGAGAAAAACTTTGTTGACATTAGCAAGGAAGATTTGGATTTAGGTTAGTTTACTCAAACAATCTTGAGTTTATGTTTTTTAACTCTATCGGTATTGTCTTTTTGATTTTAGAACTTTTGTTTCAAAGTTTATTCAAGCACAATTTATTTCTGCATCCATGTGCTAAATTGTTTTGATCCTCACTGGTAGTTGACTGTACTGAATACATGGACTGAAGATAAAACAATTTGACTGTACTGAATACATGGACTGATGATAAAACAATTTCAGGGTTAATTTATTAGTTTCCAGAACAAAGGATGATCACATTATGCCCATTTGTGCATTTCGCTTCCACATTGACCTTGCCTTCATTTCTAGTCTAGAAATGGAAAAAGGGAAATAATAACACTGTTATATGGTGTATGTTCTCAGGTGATAAGAATGAAGAGAAAGAGAAGGAAATGAAACAGGAGTTTGGCCAAACTTGTGATTGGATTAAGAAACGCTTGGGAGATAAAGTTGCCAATGTTCAGATATCAAGTCGCCTAAGTTCTTCACCCTGTGTTCTTGTCGCTGGGAAGTTTGGTTGGTCTGCCAACATGGAGAGGTAACTTACTGAGCCTCGCATGTTTAACCAAATGATATATATATTCTTTCTAGTGGCGTGCCTCATTCGTTTTTCTTTTCTAAGGTTGATGAAAGCACAAAGCGTTGGTGATACCTCGAGTTTGGACTTCATGAAAAGTAGAAGGGTGTTTGAAGTCAACCCAGAGCACCCAATTATTAAAAACCTGGATGTACGTAAGAGCATAGCTAAATTTATACACTCTTTTGCCAATTCATGTAGATTGACAGATTATGACAATATCCACAGGCTGCATACAAGAGTAACCCCAACGATGAAGATGCTTTGAGAGCCATTGATCTTCTGTATGATGCCGCTTTAGTTTCTAGTGGCTTTACGGTAAACTCCACGTCCTCTATATATCGATATAACGTTGCACTATATGGTCAATTCATATGGCTGTGTTTTGGACATAAATCTATCCTTATGCTGGCATTGGCTGCAAGATTTAAGCACTGCTCACAAAATGATTGTATCGATCTTTAAACATCGGTAGCTCTAGCCATGCTCTCATTTTGTGCCATTCTAAATGTGTTCATTCTGTTGTTGATGCAGCCTGATAACCCGGCCCAGCTTGGTGGTAAGATATATGAGATGATGGGTATGGCACTTTCTGGCAAGTGGTCCGGGCCGAGTGGGTTCCATAATCAGGGGGCTCAATCGCAGCCATTAGAAGCAGAAGTAGTTGAACCAGTCGAAGCTGGCAGCCAAAAGTGAGTACTCGATATCGGAGGATTCCGTATTAGGAGTTCGAGAAATTTTGTCCATAAAGTTCGTTGGATGGACGGAGAGAATAGTATTCTGGGATTGATTGATGATTTACTACAATTCCATTCCAGACTGAAATCAATTGGTCTCGTTTGTTTAATCGATTTCTCTTCGACCGAAACGCTTTAAACTATAGTGTCATCTATTCAAATATTGTTTAGAACCTTACAGGGATTAGGCACAGGACTATACCAATAATTTGAACTTGCATTGTTAAGAGCTTTGACCAGGAAACTAGACAAGTATTGTAAGCTTGTTGGATCATGAAAGTCACTGTGTTGCTGTCACACTTTCTAGGATTAGTTCTTGAAATTGTAGTTGATTGCTGCATCCTCACGTAAGTCTTAGATCTTAAGCTATTGTCTGATTTTAGTGCAAATTTAATTTAACTTTTGAATTTTTTTCCTTAATTATTATTATTTTTGTATTTACTTCTTGGGTTTTCATCTCATTATGGTAAATTTTATGATAACTGTTCTTTTACTCTCAATATAATCTATTTTCTTACCTTTTAAAAAATGTTTATTTTAATATTTGCACTTTGGACATTTTTATTCAGTTTAATAAAAAATTTAAATATATTATATATTTGTTTATGGTTTGTAAAATCTTAATATAAATAGGTTAGTGTAAATCAAGTTTTACGTTAACTGTAATTAATAACAATGTTCTGAAGATCTTGGTGGAGATTGCGTTGAGTTTTGGCCGTTTGGATAATTTACTCGAAGCCGTCACGTTTGCGTGTTTGAATGTTCATCTTGAGGGAGTCAAACCCAAAACCCAGTGCGTCGGGGTTTCGTTGGCTTTTGACTTTTATTTCCCTTGGTGAAGAGCGTGGACTACGTTTCTTTTGGCGTAGGGTACAGAACTCAATTTTGGAATCGCGTGTTTTTGTTCTCTTTTTCGCTGAATCCTCTCGACTTTCATCCTCCTGTTCCCTCTTCTTTCCTTGCCTACAGAAACGCTCAGCTCTCGACTGCTTCTGTTTGTACTGATTGGCCCAGGTACGTGGTTTATTGAGAGCCAAATTTCAGTGTTCTTGCTGTTTCTGAGTGTCTAATTACCGGCTGGAACAATGATTTCTTGTTTAGAAGCATTGGGGTGTTTGTGTCTCTGTATATGCCTTTCGTTGTTGCTCTCTGACCCTTTCTGCCCTGTTTACTTTTGTTGCCTCGATATAATTAAATTCATTGCGTTACTTTGCTTTTCTGCTATCGCGTTTTGATTTGCTCGACTGATTTCAGTGATGGTGAATTGGGTTTCTTTTCTTCTTCGCTTTTGTGTCGAAGAAAAGTTACTTTGTGATATTAGCGGAATGATTCGGGATGGATGGGGTGTTTTTGTTTCTGTTTTTGATTAATTGCACAATGTCATGTCTATTTTTAAGAAGCTTTAAGTTGCGGAATCCGAGGTATATTTTGAGCTGCCATCCAGTTGAGGATTGTTGGGACTCATTAAGGGGTTCATCGTGGGTTTGTAAGTAAGGAATACATCTTCATTGGTATCAGGCTTTTTGGAGAAACCAAAAGTAAAACTATAAGAACTTATGCTCAAAGTGGACAATATCATACTATTGTGGTGAGTCGTGGTTCCTAACATGGTATCAGAGCTATACCCTTAACTTAGCTATGTCAATAGAATCCTCAAATGTAGAACAAAGAAGTTGTGAGCCTCGAAGGGTGTATTTTGTTCGAGGGCTCCAGAGAAGGAGTCGAGCCTCAATTAAGGGGAGGTTGTTCGAGGACTCCATAGGCCCCAGGGGAGGCTCTACGGTGTACTTTGTTCGAGGGAAGGATTGTTGGGAGAGGAGCTCCACATCGGCTAATTAAGGGTTTGATTATGATTTTATAAGTAAGGAATACATCTCCATTGTTATAAAGCCTTTCGAGAAAACCAAAAGCAAAGCCATGAGAGCATATGCTCAAAGTGGACAATATCATACCATTATGGAAAGCCGTAGTTCCTAACACATCCTTTGTTAAAGTGTCATTTAAGTGCATAATATCTAGAATTGATATTTATCCTGCAAACTTACGTCTTAATCAGAAGCCAGTCTTTGCTTTAAGAATAACTGTTGTAAACGAAATTGTTTCTCCGAGGGAATTATGTCTGTCTCTGACTTCCTATCTGTTCTGTCTTACTTTTATGTTTTCTGGAGGATGTGGGGGTGGATTTTCCCTCCCTTTCCCTTTAAACTCTGTTGGTTTCATTTGAGGTTCACTTTTCATGCTTCACTTGTTCCCTCGCCTCCTGTTTTCAGACACTTTTTGGTTATTAACTAGAAGCACATAAATATTTCTTTTCTCACATTATAACTTCNTGCTCGACTGATTTCAGTGATGGTGAATTGGGTTTCT
The DNA here is from genome assembly GCF_002806865.2 of Cucurbita pepo subsp. pepo. Lineage (NCBI taxonomy): Eukaryota > Viridiplantae > Streptophyta > Magnoliopsida > Cucurbitales > Cucurbitaceae > Cucurbita > Cucurbita pepo. The sequence goes on from NC_036642.1 coordinate 9,821,254, forward strand.
TTTCTTCTTCGCTTTTGTGTCGAAGAAAAGTTACTTTGTGATATTAGCGGAATGATTCGGGATGGATGGGGTGTTTTTGTTTCTGTTTTTGATTAATTGCACAATGTCATGTCTATTTTTAAGAAGCTTTAAGTTGCGGAATCCGAGGTATATTTTGAGCTGCCATCCAGTTGAGGATTGTTGGGACTCATTAAGGGGTTCATCGTGGGTTTGTAAGTAAGGAATACATCTTCATTGGTATCAGGCTTTTTGGAGAAACCAAAAGTAAAACTATAAGAACTTATGCTCAAAGTGGACAATATCATACTATTGTGGTGAGTCGTGGTTCCTAACATGGTATCAGAGCTATACCCTTAACTTAGCTATGTCAATAGAATCCTCAAATGTAGAACAAAGAAGTTGTGAGCCTCGAAGGGTGTATTTTGTTCGAGGGCTCCAGAGAAGGAGTCGAGCCTCAATTAAGGGGAGGTTGTTCGAGGACTCCATAGGCCCCAGGGGAGGCTCTACGGTGTACTTTGTTCGAGGGAAGGATTGTTGGGAGAGGAGCTCCACATCGGCTAATTAAGGGTTTGATTATGATTTTATAAGTAAGGAATACATCTCCATTGTTATAAAGCCTTTCGAGAAAACCAAAAGCAAAGCCATGAGAGCATATGCTCAAAGTGGACAATATCATACCATTATGGAAAGCCGTAGTTCCTAACACATCCTTTGTTAAAGTGTCATTTAAGTGCATAATATCTAGAATTGATATTTATCCTGCAAACTTACGTCTTAATCAGAAGCCAGTCTTTGCTTTAAGAATAACTGTTGTAAACGAAATTGTTTCTCCGAGGGAATTATGTCTGTCTCTGACTTCCTATCTGTTCTGTCTTACTTTTATGTTTTCTGGAGGATGTGGGGGTGGATTTTCCCTCCCTTTCCCTTTAAACTCTGTTGGTTTCATTTGAGGTTCACTTTTCATGCTTCACTTGTTCCCTCGCCTCCTGTTTTCAGACACTTTTTGGTTATTAACTAGAAGCACATAAATATTTCTTTTCTCACATTATAACTTCAATCTCAGGTACAGCCTGCACAGAAAATGCTGCTTCCGCACCAGCAATCACAGTCGAGCACGCCGCAAGCCTCATTTTCCCTAGTGTCAGCCGATACGCGCATACCTCAAGAGGAGCCTACATCCAATGCTGGTCAAGTTCAGGAGTCCCCCACGGAGAGTGCCAGTTCTAGGGAAACTTGGCCTAATGTTGAAGCTATGTTGGCAAAGAAGATGGAGAATGATAATGCTGAACATTCAGTTGTTCACCGTCTATGTAATGCTGATAAAATATCCCTCAGGGACATTGCAAGGGAGAGAGTAGACATAATCTCCGAAAAGATGCATCGTCTACCAGATGAATTTCTCGAAGAGTTGAAAACTGAGCTACGAGTTATTCTTGATGGTAATGGTGGTTCACAGCATAGAGAGGAGATTTTCCTTTTACAGAAGCTTGTTCAGAGTAGAACTGATTTAACTGATAAGACTCTACTTATAGCCAATCGAGCGCAACTCGAGATCCTAGTGGCAATAAATACTGGAATTCAGGCGTTCTTGCATCCAAATATTACCCTCCCACAGAACACTCTAATTGAGATCTTTGTATACAAGAGGTGCAGGAATATAGCATGCCAAAACCAGCTCCCAGCTGACGACTGTACATGTGAGCTATGCTCCAAGAGAAATGGTTTCTGCAATCTTTGCATGTGTGTAATATGTAATAAGTTTGATTTTGAAGTTAATACTTGTCGTTGGATTGGCTGTGATCTGTGCTCTCATTGGACTCATACGGATTGTGCCATTCGTGATGGACAAATTTGCATGGGGTCATCTGGTAAGAGTGGAACCGGGCAATCTGAAATGCTTTTCAGGTGTCAAGCCTGCCATAGAACGTCAGAGCTGCTGGGTTGGGTTAAGGATGTTTTCCAGCACTGTGCACCTGCCTGGGACATGGAGGCTTTGACAAGGGAACTCGACTATGTTAGTAGAATATTTCGTGGAAGTGAGGACCTTAGAGGGAGGAAGCTTTTCAGGAATTGTGAGGATCTCAAGGAGAAAATGAAAAGTGGGGTTGTGGATTCTTCGATGGCATGCAGAACTATATTGGGATTTTTCCAAGGTAAAGAACTATACGTTTGTGTTTGAACTTGTGCTTATTTCTTGATCATACATTTGGAAGGTGGCTTAAGCGAAGGAATACACGTTTCATTCTCCTCCCCAATCGATATGGGATTTCACAATCCACACCAGTGTCCTCGCTGGCACTTGTTCCCTTCTCCAATCGATGTGGAACTCCTCCAATCCACCCCCCTTCGTGGCCTAGCGTCTTTGCTGGCACACTGCCTCGTGTCCACTTCCCTTTAGGGCTCAACCTCCTCTTTGGCACATTGCCTGGTGTCCGTCTCTGATATCATTTGTAACGACCTAAGCCACTGCTAGTAGATATTGTCTTCTTTGGGCTTTTTCTTTTGAGCTTCCCGTCAAGGTTTTAAAACGCGTATGTTAGGGATAGGTTTCCACACCCTTATAAAGAATGTGTTGTTTTCCTCTCCAACCGATGTAGGATCTTACAGGAACATTGGACTATATTTGTTCCCGTTCATGTAGAAAACCTACTCATATTGCTATGAAATCGATAAAAAGACACTCAAATGCATTATGTGGGGCTCAAGCTACATGTTTTCCCAGTCATTTTGCTCATTTGACTCAAAAGTAAATTCGTTCATATTCTATTATAATAAAACACCTATGTTTCTTGTTTCTCTTTATGAAGAACTTGAGTTGGACTCTCCAAGAAGCATGGAAAATGGGGAAGGAGGACGACTAGTAGCCCCACAGGAGGCATGCAGCCGCATTGCTGATGTAGTACAGGAAGCCATAAGAAAAATGGAAATAGTAGCCGACGAGAAGAAGAGGAGATTCAAAAAAGCACGAATGGATGTCGAGGCATTCGAGCATGAGGTTGAGGACAAGACCAGGGAAGCAGCAGAACTAAAGCTGGAGAAACAGAGAAAGAAGCTGCAGATTGAAGAGCTGGAGAAAATTGTGAGACTTAAACTGGCAGAAGCAGACATGTTCCAACTTAAGGCCAATGAGGCAAAACGAGAGGCTGATAGGCTCCAGATGATTGCTCTTGCCAAATCTGAAAAATCTGAAGAAGACTTTGCTAGCAGCTACCTGAAACAGCGGTTAAAAGAGGCTGAAGCAGAGAAACAGTATTTGTTAGAGAAGATTAAACTGCAGGAAAGTTTCCGTTCACCGAGCAGCGGTGGAGCAGATCAGTCCTAAATCCTTACATAGTTTCGAAACATCGTTCTATATCGTACTGCATCCTCTCATAGTCACACAAGCTAAGTGATGGTCGTTGAAGCTGCCTTAAAGTTGACTTGAATTAGCTATGTTTCTGTTGTGGGGGACTGTAATGTTGTCTGTTTTTGTTGTCTGTTGATCACTGTTAGATATGAAGGGATTCTATAATGGTGTAAGTAAGCGCTGGTGATCCTGGAGTTCATGTAGTGAGCACTGAGATTGTGTAGGGTAATGATCTGCCAAAAGAGAGAAACAAAAGCAGCAGGCATGTTAAAGAGATTAGACGCAACTTTGAATGGACAGATCTTGCTTTAGTTGCTTGTAGGTCCTTGTCCTTTTTAGGAGTGCTCTCTAATGGATCCCACTTCCAATATTGCAGCAATCAATTGAGCAGTAGAACTGTATGATTTGGAGATGCTATTGGTCTGAGTGGAGTCTACAATTAGTTCTTGATTGCTCGACTTGAAAGGCTGCATTCAGAAAGCTTAGCTCACTTCTTCCTTGGACCAGAATACAGATAATTGCAAACATGTCCAGGTTTGTAGTTTTAACTTCTTTCGTCTCATTCTACTCTTTACCAATCACCATTTTAGGAACGGTTCAAACCCATTGCTAGTAGATATTATCGTTTTGGCATGTTATGTATCGTCGTTAACCTCACGGTTTTAAAATACATCTACTAAGAAGAGGTCCACACCCTTATAAGGACTCCCCTCTCCAACCGATGTAGGATCTCACAATCCATTTCCCTTGGGGGCGGCCTCTTTGCTGGCACACCCCTTGGTGTCTAACCCATCGCTAGTAGATATTATCCACTTTGGCCTATTACGTATCACCGTCAGAGTTTTAAAACGTGTCTACTAGGGAGAGATTACCATACCCTTATAAGGAATGTTTTGTTCCCCTCTCCAATCGATGTGGGATCTCACAATCCACCCCTTTAGAGGTCAGCGTCCTTGTTAGCACACTGCCTGATGTCTCACTCTGATACCATTTGTAATGAACCAAACTCACTACTAACAGATATTATCTACTTTGACTCGTTATGTACCGTCGTCAGCCTCACGGTTTTAAAACACTTCTAGTAGGAAGAGGTTATCAAACTTTTGTAAAGGAATATTTCATTCCCCTCTTCAACCAACATGGGATCTCCTGAAAACAATCCTTCAAAAAACCTCCGAAAAGTGGCATTCACATTTGAGTTAGGTGCATGAGACTTGGTCGATAAGTGATAATGCAGGAAATCACATCAAATAACAAAGTTCTAAGTTTCAAACTTATGAGGCCTTGTTAGGACAAAATTGAGCAAGGATGTACGGCCTGCCCATAAATCGGGATCCGACCCGACCCGACCCAACCCAACCCAAAAAGACCTCATCTTAAGGATTACACATTGGAAAGATGAAGATATCTCACGATTTCTATTATGGTATCAGAGCTCATAAAACCCAAATGAATATTCAGTTAAAAAATTCGAATTCTACCCAAGAACGATGAACTCGAAAGAGACCCATTGATATGTTGAGGGATGTTTTGGGCTACACAAATGTATTTGAAGTAAATGTGGGAATCTAGTAAAGCAGGGTTGAGGCACATTAGCAATATTTATTCTAATTGGGTATCATAGAATACCATTAGAGATACATAGGCTTTAACTCAAAGTGAGCTCTATAAAGATTTCTTTTGTTTTTTTTAGAGCAATCTAATCCAATGAACAACTTAACATAGTTTGAGAGAGATATGAATATAATCTTATCTTCTTCCCCATTGCCTCCACCAATCTCTAGTTGATCACATGGAATAACAACTATGGATTACTATTTATTAGAGTGAAAGAGATAGAAATCTTGTTTGATTCTTAGATCTTCTTCCTTCGAATCATTGTTCTTTGTTTGTAGGGAAATTAATTGAGTTTTTGAAGAATAGAGAAACCAAAAAAGGGTGTATCAAGGTTCGATGTTGCCCGCTTTGACCTGTTACGTATCATTATTAGCCTTACGATGTTAAAACGTGTATGCCAAAGAGAGGTTTATACTCCCTTATAAAAGAATGTTTTATTCCTCTCTCCAACCAATGTGAGATCTCATAGTCCACCCCCCTTATTGGCATCATCCAGTGTCTGGCTCTGATACCATTTGTAATACCCCAAACCCCCCTCTCTAACCAACGTGGGATCACACAGTCCACCTCCTTTCAGGGCTTAGCATTCTCGCTGGCACACTGTCCAGTGTCTAGCTCTGATCAAGTCCACTACTAGCAGATATTATCCGTTGTGGTCCATTATGTATCATCGTCAACCTCATGGTTTTAAAATGCGTCCACTAGAGTTTTATGAGGATTGATCTTGATGAGCTATAAAATGTTGTTGAGTGGGTTTAAAAGTAAATAGTTGTTTATGTTGATGGCAATGGAGGAAGCTCCATTGATATTAGATAGAAGTAGACAGACATGTAAGGATTATTGAACTCATATCTAATGCCTCAATAGATAATCAAATCACCCACTTTCAATGGTTTATGAAGCACTTCTTCAACAACTTTTAAAAGGCAACAAAATAAAGAAATGGGAAGAAGAAAAAAACAAATACAACTTTTACTTTTCTTACTACTCAAGAAATTCCATTGTCCCCCTATCACCAGAGTTCATCGTTTAATCCACGTGGTTTAGCCTTGTAAACACTTATCGTCATAGAACAGAACCGAAATAATTTTCTTTCCGTTAATTAAATAGGAATGGATGGAGATGATTAGATTCTCTATCCCTTCTCTGCTCCAATTATTTATTTATTACGGTGTAATATTGAAATTTAAATTTTTAAAACTTAGGTTCGTGAAGTATTATAGTTATGTTTTTGTTCATCTAATATTATTATACGTTCTATAATATTCTATATTCTTTTCTTTAAAAAGTTAGGTTTATAATTATCCATATGGATTTTTTAAAAAGAAAGAAATATTGATATGTTTTCAACCTTTATTTATTTGTTCGAACTAAAATGATAATTTTTTTTAATTTTTTTACGATATTAATTGTTGTTGCTATGTTTAATCCAATTAAAGTTATTTAGAGGAGAAAGTGATATATTTTTTTTATTATCTTTCTAAAAGGAAATTTGATTATTCTTTATTTAATTCATGACTTTATACAATACAATGTTTTTATTTATTCCAAATTTTAACATAAGGTTAGAAAATATAGAATAACTCAAATCTTTTATTCTATTTCAAAGTAAATAAACAAAAAAATATTTGTCTAAAAAATTAGATGCCATAAAGTATAAAATAAAATAACAAAAACATAAGGGTTTTAATTATTAAAAATATTTTTAAAAAATATTCTTTCGGTAAAAACTAAAAGAAATTTATACATTTAGTTAATATTAATATAATAAGTTCAATTGTCATTATCTGATCAATTGGCTCGGACACTAGACTGTTTGTGTCTGTCTCCATAACCACAAAAATTACTTTTCCCACTTTTTTTTTTTATAAGACCGGTTACCTCTCGACTCAATACTTAATAGATATGTTTTTTTATATTAAAAATATTTAAAGTCATTTTTCAAATAAAAAAAAAATTAATTTAAAAAAATGAAAAAGCTTATGCGAACTTAAAATATTCGTTTATTTGTTTGATTTTAAAATCAATATTCCAATATATAATTTATCTTTTTATTATTTTTGGGAGGGCAAGGGGGGTAGAGGAAGTAATTTGGTAGATGGAGGAGGGGTAAAAAAGGGAAATAGACAATTTTGGACATTCGTCGCGTAGTAAAAGTGTGGGGCCGCCTCTTTTGTTTTTCATTTTTTTTCCCAAAAAAAAAAAAAAGAAGAAAAGAAATAAAAATAAATAGCGAAAAGGTAGGACCCACCAATGATGATGACGTGTCAACCAGCTACGCGCCGCTCCCCTTCGTCTTATTTTTCTGCTTTGAGGTTTTGTTTTGTCGTATTTGGGGAAGTTCAGGATTTGTGTTAGTGTTCGTGTCAAATAGCAAGCTGTCGTGGGCCCCACTTACTTTTTAATAAAATAAATTTAAATTGTTTTTTTTATTTTTTATTTTTTAAATGAAAGATGCAAAATACTTATTCCTTCATTTAAATATATTTTTTAATACATAAATTAAAAAAAAAAATTATATATCAACATTTGAACTTTACTTACTTTTAACAAAAATTAATATTATTTTAAGGAAAAAAAAAATTAAAATTCATATATATATATATATATATATATATTTGATTATTGGGAGAATATGTGATAAGGTTAGTGGTGGGATCATAAATGGTTCAATTATTATTATTATTATTATTATTTTGAAAAGAAAAATGTTTGTATTTGGTTCATAATTTGGGACTGAGTTTTGAAGTTTGAGAAGTGAAAAAGGAAAAAGAAATGGAGCAATAATTTATTTTATTTGATTTATACATATAAAAAAAAAAACAATAATGGATCCAATTGAGATTACTTGTAAACAAAACTGCATGGTCCCACTTCTCTTTTTTTTTTTTTTTTTTTTTTTTTTTTTTTTTTTTTTTTTTTTTTTTTTTTTTNACTTATACATGAAAATTAATTTATAAATATAATTTTCTAAGTCCATGTCTAATTGATTTGGGTTTTCATTATCGGACTTTTTTTTTCAAAGTTTTAAAACGCGTCCACTAATAAGAGGTTTTTACCCTTATAAGAAATGTTTTGTTCATCTCTTCAATCAATATGGGATTTCACAATCTACATTCCTTTGAGACGCAACGTTCTTGCTGACACACCGCTCAGTGTCTAGTTATGATACCATTGCTAATAGTTCAAGCTCACAGCTAGCAGATATTATCCGGTTTTCCTTATGGGATTTCCCTCAAGAGATTGAGATGAGAAATTTTAATTTTTTTTTTCTTAGTAAAAATAATAAAATAATGATTTTATTTATATGTTTAAAAAAAAAGGGAAGAAGAATGTGAATACGAAGAGATTAGGGGTCATTTTATTATTGTAGTTTTCTTTTTTGTGGTTGAAAATTGAAAATTGAATAAAAAAAGGAAGAAATAAAATTCCCAAAATTGACCCACAGAAAAGCTGAAATTTCTTTTGAGCCACTGAAAGTGGACCAAATTGCAATTAATAAAATTGTTTAATTGAAGCTGTTCCATTTATTCTCCAACACAATATTTCTTGGAATTTCCTATTCAGGACTGACACAAATGTCACATGCAAAGTAGACATTAATAAAATTTAAAATATTAAACCAAACATGACATTATTAATAAATCATAATACCTTAATTTATAAGGTCAAATATTATCTTAATCCCACTACATAAAGTGAGACATGTTTTATAAGGTTGTCCAAATACCCTAAACTCCAATGTTAAATAAATAAATAAAATATATTATTTATTCTTTTTATTTCTTTTATAACTGATTTTGATATATCAACCACCATAACCAAACAAAAGCTTGATTTTTTTTTATTTATTTAATATTGAAATTCATGGGATAAATTATATAAATTAGATCAAATAAAAATAAAATAAGGCTTTTAATTTATTTTTTATTTTTAATATTAAAAAGTTGGTGGGTTTTGTTATTCATCCAACATAATATTCATTTATTCCACGTGAAATTAATTAGTTTTTATATATTCGGATTAATTTTTTTTTGTTGGAGAATATATGTCTCAGTCAATTTGTTTATATGAGCTGCACTTAACGTAGAATTACTCAAAGTAAAACATGGTTAACCATGAAGGTACATTGTGTTGATAGAGATATTAACTTTCATTAAAGTCTTTTATAGTAATTCTATTCTCAGATGTAGTATCTGTTCATTCATGTATTTCTCTTTTACTTCGTTCATTTTCGAACCATATTTTAGTAGAAGAAGTACTACTCGAATACTATTTGTAACGTTCCATACCCAGAATCTGGATTCTGAATCGGGGTTAAAATGTTAAATGTTTTATTTTACCGTCTTGAATCTTAAATAGCTAATCGATGTGGGTTTGGTAGGGTAGTTCCAGTTCAATTTTGAAGACTACGAATTTGAATATGAATCTAGTGAGAAAAAGAGAGAAGGGTGGAATTATAATTGATGAGAGAACTAAAAGTGTGAATCTGTAAGCCTGCAGAGTGCAGCGGTAGAATACAAATTCCATCATCTTTAATCACTGGATGGTGCGGTCTCTTTCAAGTCTTTGCAAAGTAAAAGTGAAAAATAATGCAGAAGGACGAACAATAAGAGCTTGGGTGGAGGACTGAAAATGGCTTGCTTAGCTGCTGTGGCCTAGCTGAGCTTTCACTCAGCTAAAAAGCAACCCAAAATTCCACAACCCATTTGGAGAAACTTTGCCAAAGTCGAGGGGATTCTCTGCTTCTTTCTCTCCCTCTCTCTCTGTTCTTAAAGTTCAATTAATTAATCTGTTCTTAAGAGGGTTGATTTTGATCATAGCTTTTGTTTGCTTTTGCTTAACGTTCTTCACTGGATGATGAGATAATGATGTACCCACTTTGAGATAGAGAACAGGAGAGAGAAAGAGAGATAGAGAGATAGAGAGAGAGGGTTTTACCCTTTTTTTTTTCCCCACTATCTGATCATTGATTCCAGTTGTTATAATTGTGGAGGAACCATCTGGGTTTAACCTTCGTTGAATGAAAATTCCCCCCATTCCCTTTCATCTTCCCCACCATCTTATCATTGATTCCAGTTAAATTCAGGCAGGAGCCAACCCGGTTGTTTTACCCCATTCACGAAAAAGCAGAGCAAAAAGAGAAGAAAACCCAGATGTTAGAGGAAAAGGGGCAATACTTCTCCCGCCCCTTTACTTGTTCACGTAATCCTTACTAAAATAACGACTGGGTTGTATCCAGTTTGTTGCCAACATGATTCGTTCGAAGCTTTTGGTCGATTAACGCCAGTGGTTTCCGGATTCAAGGGAAGAACAGGGTTCTTTGTTCTTGTTCTTGTTCTTTTTTCAAGCGGATTCTTCATGGGTTTGTGAAGAATCGATGGTATTTCTTTAATTTGTGTTGATTCTAGTTGAATTTGTGTTGTTGTGTTCGGTGGAGGAGTTTTATGTGGTGGGGTTGGTCTGGCGGAGCTGGGGTTTTCTCAAGCTCTTAAGGTTGTTTACTTAGGATGTCTTTGAACTGCAAGTTTTCTATCTTTAATGGAAAGTTTCCAGCTGGGTTTAAGCTGAAGAAGGCTAAGGAACATCTATGTTTGTTAAATTCCACCGGAAAATGGAAGAAGAAGCTGTTCTGTCTTTGGATTTTTACTGTCGTTTTAGCTTTGGGGAGCTGGTTTTCCTTGCGTTCGTGTAATGTGAATAGTGGAACAAGACAGCAAACCTCGGACTTGTTCGATGAAGAAACTCAAACTTTGATGCGGCATTTCAATGTAAGCAAGAATCAGATTCAAGCTTTGACTGCCTTGTTATCTGAATCAGATCGGGTAAGCTTTCTTGCAGTTCAATTCTTTGGGATCCAATGATTATTGCTGAAGTTGTGTGCCATAAACAACATTGTTCTTTTTCTTCTTTGAGTGTTTATTTTCAACTTTGGAGTTGGGACAATGTAAAAGGCTTAGGAATTGTCGAATTCATGGTCTGAGGTAGGCTGTATTAGACTATTTGAACGAATTCATCAATTTAAGTGAGGTAGAAATCATTGATATTCACTTCCAAGTCTGATAATATGAGGTTATATACTAGGAAACATCATGCTTGATGTGTTGTGCAATGTGTTGTGCAATCTATAAACCTGTTCATTTGTGAGATCCCACCTCGGTTGGAGAGGGGAACGAAACATTCCTTACAAGGATGTGGAAATCTCTCCCTAGTAGACGTGTTTTAAAATCGTGAGGCTGACGGTGGTACGTAACGGGCTAAAACAGACAATATCTGTTAACGGTAGGCTTATGCTGTTACAAATGGTATTAGAGCTAGACACTGGGCGGTGTGCCAGGGGGGTGGATTGTAAGATCCCACATCGGTTGGAGAGGGGAACGAAACATTCCTTACAAGGGTGTGGAAACCTCTCCCTAGTTCTAAAACTGTGAGGCTGATGGTGATACGTAACGGGCTAAAACGAACACTATCTGTTAGCGGTGGGCTTGTGCTGTTACAGATGGTATTAGAGCTAGACACTGGGCGCTGGCCCCCAAGGGGGTGGATTGTGAGATCCACATTGGTTGGAGAGAGGATGAAACATTCCTTGTAAGGGTGTGGAAACCTCTCTTCAGTAGACGCATTTTAAAACCGTGAGGCTGACGACGATACCTTATCAAGGCTTGTGCTGTTACACCATTATAATCATATTACCAGTTCTATCTTCGTAAACATACACCATGAATGTGCCTCATGTCATTCCCAGTTCATGTAACAGGAGGACGATTAGAGAAGAACTGCGTTAAAAAGTTTACATTATCATGTTTGTTGCAGATGACATCCATGGGGTGCATCAATGATTTTGGATCTGACAAATCACAGTTGGATGGAATTGCCTGTGCCCTGAGGTCACTGTACTGGGAGCAAGATTTGCACAAGCAGCATGTATGGGTTGAAGGAAGTGCAGATTCCAGTGTTGGTCAGTGCCCAATTCGAACTGAGAAGGTCCCTGAAAATTCTGAACAATTATTCTCTGAGGACATAACTGTTCCATATGCTACAGACTTATCTGTCTCTTTACTTTCTTCTGGAAATCAGCTCTGTGGAAAGGTAGATAAGTTTTATATTGGAATTAGTAAATGTAGTTTTCTGATCTTGAAAACTTCATCTTTCACAAACAGCAACATTTGAAGATCTATTATTTTAAACTTATGATCGTTATTCTGTGAGATTCCACGTCGATTGGGGAGGAGAACGAAGCATTCTTTATAAGGGTGTGGAAACCCCTCCTTAACAGACGCGTTTTAAAAACCTTGAGTGGAAGTTCGAAAGGGGAAGCCCAAAGAGGACAATATCTGCTAGCGGTGGGCTTAGGCGGTTACAAAAGGGCAGAGCCAGACACTGGGCGACGTGTCAACGAGGAGACTGAGCCTCGAAGGGGGGTGGACACGAGACGGTGTGCTAGCAAGGACGCTGGATCCTAAAAAAGAGTGGATTGTGAGATCCCACATCGGTTGGGATGAGAATGAAACATTCTTTAAAAGGGTGTGGAAACCTCTCCCTAGCAGACTCGTTTTAAAAACCTCGAGGGGAAGCCCGAAAGGTAGAGCCCTGGAAACGTCTCCCTAGTAGACACGTTTTAAAAACCTTGAGGGGATGCCCGAAAGGGAGGACCCTGGAAACCTCTCTCTAGCAGACGCGTTTTAAAAACCTTGAGGGGAAGCTCCGAAAGGGAGAGCCCAAAGAGGACAATATCTGCTAGCGGTGGGCTTGGGCCGTTACACTTCTTGGAAGTTAATGTAGTACACCTTAGTTTATTTATTCATTTCTTTTTATCTTTTGATAATCGAATAAATGCATCCCGAATCTTTGAATTTTGATGACGATAAGCACAACTATTAGTTAGTTTGGCAAATGCAAAAGATTTTTGAGTTGCTGACTAATCTTGGTTCTGGGCATTATCAGATAATTGAACAAGCAGGAGTTCTAAGATACTTTATAAGAAAGCACTGGAAGAGTTTCTATAGTTTGTTGATTGGATGTTTTTCAGTCTTTCTTGGAGTGATATCATTCCAGAAAACATCTGGTTTCCATCTAAAATTGTGGAACAAAAAACATCCAAAGCCAAATCAGCCATTGGTTCATCCACAATGGGTCTTACAACGGAGAAAAAAGCATCAACAAGTCAAAGATTCTTCTAAAGGAGCAGGGAAATGGCGGAAGGTGCTCCTAAGAATATTTATTGTATTCGGAATAATCGGGTCCATATGGCTATTTTGGTACCTGAACAAGACAGCCATTTTGAGAAGAGAAGAAACTCTTGCAAACATGTGTGATGAGCGAGCTCGGATGTTGCAGGACCAGTTTAATGTTAGCATGAACCATGTTCATGCATTGGCCGTTCTTACCTCGACGTTCCACCATGGAAAACAACCTTCAGCTATTAATCAGGCAATTTTCTTTCTCCTCTGTTGTGCAATTTCTATACGAATATGAAAACTGAGTGATTTCAATAATCTTCATTGAAGAACAGTACTCATAATTCTTTTAAGCTTTAAGATTTTCGATTATCACGCATTTGATCTTTAGTTTATTTGTGAATTCCTCTCTCAGAAAACATTTGGTGAGTATACAGAAAGAACATCCTTTGAAAGACCACTAACTAGTGGTGTAGCTTATGCTTTGAAAGTTAATCACTCAGAAAGAGAACAATTTGAGAGGATTCATGGATGGACAATAAAGAAAATGGAGACAGAGGACCAAACTCTTGTTCAAGATTGTAACCCAGAAAATTTGGAGCCTGCACCAATTCAAGACGAATATGCACCTGTCATATTTTCTCAAGAAACGGTCGCTCATATCGTTTCTATCGACATGATGTCTGGAAAAGTAAGTACCCAGGGGGGTTTGTATGTTGAATTCTCTTTTCTTGGTTCTCTACTCCTTAAATGAATCCTGTTATGCTACTGTATTCACTTCTAGCTCGTTAGGAAGACGGTGATTGTATATGATTAACTTACTCTCGAGTTCCTTCGACCCTCTTATAATGGAGTGGACGTGTCATTATGCAAGCATAGTAAACGATTGGAGCACGGTTTTTGTATATTTCAGTCACTTCAATGACTTACTAGTTCACATAAATGCCTCCGTCTTGTAGGAAGATCGTGAGAACATATTGCGAGCTAGAGCTTCTGGAAAGGGAGTGCTTACATCTCCTTTTAAGCTTTTGAAATCTAATCACCTTGGAGTCGTCCTCACGTTTGCCGTCTATGACACTGACCTCCCACCAGATGCTACTCCCGAGCAACGTATCGAAGCTACTGTTGGGTAATTTTATTTCTCGAGAACTTCTTACTTCTGTGTGTGCTTTTCTTGAAAGTACTCTGTCATAGTTGACAAGCTGAACCTAATTGTCTTTCTTGAATTCATTTATTCACAAGTTATCTAGGTGCATCTTATGATATCCCCTCACTGGTGGAAAAGCTTCTGCATCAGCTTGCTAGTAAGCAGACAATTGTTGTGAACGTTTATGATACGACCAATCATTCCGCTCCCATTAATATGTATGGTTCGGATTTTTCCGATACTGGGCTACTGCATATTAGTAAACTTGATTTTGGGGATCCATTAAGAAGGCATGAGATGCATTGTAGGTAAGTCCTCACCTGACTTCATATCAGTATCGCTATTTATCTATACGAATTCTTTATCATGGAATTACTGTTGATAAGCGTATACGTTGGTTACAGATTCAAGCATAAACCTCCACCTCCTTGGACAGCCATCAATTCATCGGTTGGCGTCCTTATCATTACCTTGCTGGTTGGGCATATTTTTCATGCAGCCATAAGTCGGATCGCAAAAGTGGAGAATGACTATCACGAGACGATGTGGCTTAAAAGTCTTGCCGAAGCTGCTGATGTCGCAAAATCACAGGTGCATGTTTAAAACTCCAGATATTGTAGAGCGTGCTTTCTCTCCCGAGTCGTCCTTATCTAGAGACACATCTTTCAACATATACTGCATTACTGATGTATTGTCTTTTGCAGTTTCTGGCAACAATTTCCCATGAGATCAGAACACCAATGAATGGTGTTTTAGGTAACACGAATGCTATTAAATTGAGAAGTCGGTGCTATCAATCTTCTCATTCCTATCTTGCATAACGATTCTTAATTACTTTATATAGGCATGCTGAAATTACTGATGGACACTAACCTTGATCCGAATCAACTGGATTTTGCCCGGACTGCTCACGAGAGTGGAAAAGATCTGATATCTCTTATAAATAAGGTTCTTGATCAAGCTAAGATAGAATCAGGAAGGCTTGAACTTGAATCTGTACCTTTTGATCTGCGTGCTATACTTGATAATGTTCTTTCACCTTTTTCTCTCAAATCCAATGATATGGGAATTGAGGTAAATTGGTCAATTTATTTCCTTTGTTTCATTCTGTAAATTGGTTTTTGGTGTTATTTTCCTTATGTGAAACTGCTTTTGTCCTCCCTTGCATGTGAAGTTGGCTGTTTATGTCTCTGATTTGGTGCCTGAAGTTGTCATCGGTGACCCTGGACGTTTTCGTCAAATAATTACTCATCTCGTTGGAAACTCGGTCAAGGTTAGATTTTATCTACAGCTACTTTGCTTTCTTTATCATCTGTAAGCCTCATTGATGCTGAATGACTAAATAGAACAACATTCTTTTGCTCATTTTTGACCACTTGTTTTTGTTCTTTTGAAATTTGTTGATTTTGATGTTTCTTGTGAGATCTCACGTCGGTTGGGGAGGAGAACAAAACATCCTTTATAAGGGTGTGGAAACCTTTCCTTAGCAGACGCGTTTTAAAAACTTTGAGGGGAAGCCCGAAAGGGAAAACCCAAAGAGGATAATATCTGCTAGTGGTGGGCCTGGGCCGTCACAAATGGTATCAGAGCCAAACACCGGGCAATGTGTCAGCAAGGAGGCTGTTCCCCGAAGGGGTAGACATGAGGCGGTGTGCCAGTAAGGACGCTGGGCCCCGAAGGGGGTGGATTTGGTAGGGATCCCACATCGATTGGAGAAAGAGACGAATGCCAACAAGGACGTTGGACCCTGAAGGGGGGTGGATTGTGAGATCCCACATCGATTGGGGAGGAGAACGAAACACCTTTTATAAGGGTGTGGAGACTTTTTCCTAGCAGTGGGCTTGGGCCGTTACATTTCTAGTTCCTGACATTACCCTGTTTTACATGTTACTCAATACTTGAACATGGATTGTGTAAATTTGCTCGGCAGACGTGCACGAGTAGAGGTTGTTTCTAGTTCCTTGTTTGATATTGTTACCATTTGCAAAGTCCTCACACCCGCGTTTGCCAAAAAATCTGTCGATCTTTTTCAACTGACGCTACGTATGCTACAACAATGCTATAGTGTTATGTTCTTTGCAGTAATGACATTTTTGTTAGGAACTACGCCTCTCTATAATGGTATGATATTGTCTACTTTGAGCATAAGCTCTCATGGCTTTGCTTTTCTTTTCCTAAAAGGCCTCGTACCAATGGAGATATATTCCTTACTTATAAACCCATGATCATCCTCTTAATTAGCCATTGTGGGACTCTCTCCCAACAATCCTCAACCATCCTCCTCTTGAACAAAATACACCATAGAGCCTCTCCTGAGGCCTATAAAGCCCTTGAACAGCCTCCCCTTAATTGAGACTCAACACCTTTCTCTGAAACCCTCGAACAAAGTACACTCTTTGTTCGACACTTGAGTCATTCTTTTACAACATTTTCAAAACTCACAACTTCTTTGTTTGACATTTGAGGATTCTATTGACATGACTAAGTTAAGGGCATGACTCTGATACGATGATGGTATGATATTGTCCACTTTGAGCATAAGCTCTCATGCCTTTGCTTTTGGTTTCCCCAAAAGGCCTCATACCAAGAGATGTATTCCTTACTTATAAACCCATGATCATCCTCTTAATTAGCCAATCTGGGACGCCTTCCCAATCATCAACAATCTTTGCCTCTAAGTCTAGCATCATTAGTCGGTCTTCAAGAGTGACTTTTTTTTTTTTTTTTTTTTTTTTTTTTTTNACTTACATTTTGATGATGCCAAATTTATCCTGTTTGAATGCAGTTTACTCATAAAAAGGGACACATATTAGTCTCAGTGCATCTGGCTGATGAAGTGAGAGGCCCAGTTGATTTTATGGACATTGTGCTTAGACAAGGCACGTACTTAGCTGGAGATGCATCAAAGAATAGTTCTACTACATTCAGTGGGTTACCTGTGGTGAATAGATGGAAAAGCTGGGAGGATTTCAAAAAGTTCAGCAATACAAATGCGGAGGAGGAACCCAAAACTATTAAAATACTCGTGACAGTTGAGGATACAGGTGTAGGAATTCCCCGAAAAGCACAAAGCCGAATTTTCACTTCTTT
Source organism: Cucurbita pepo subsp. pepo (assembly GCF_002806865.2). NCBI lineage: Eukaryota > Viridiplantae > Streptophyta > Magnoliopsida > Cucurbitales > Cucurbitaceae > Cucurbita > Cucurbita pepo. Next base: position 9,838,631 of record NC_036642.1, read on the forward strand.
TATGCAGGCTGATAGTTCCACTTCACGGATATATGGTGGCACTGGAATAGGATTGAGTATTAGCAAACGTTTGGTCGATCTCATGGATGGGGAGATCGGGTTTGTGAGTGAGCCTGGTATAGGTAGCACGTTTTCATTTACGGTTTCTTTTCAGAAAGGGGAAACAAATTTTCTGGATACGAAACGGTCACAGTTTGATCTCGGTGTTATGGAGTTCCAGGGGCTAAGAGCTTTAATAATAGATAATAGCTGCATTCGAGCTGAGGTCACGAGATATCATCTGCAGAGGCTCGGGATTTCTGTTGATATAGCTCTGAGTGCAGAATCTGCTTATCAGTATTTATCTAATACTTCCAACACAAGGTAACTTTTATTAGTTTTGTTCATCTTGAGTGTCAAACTTTACTAATGCATTTTAATTTTCGAAATCAACAGAGTATCGACGCAATTAGCCATGATTCTTATAGACAAAGATATTTGGGACAAGAAAGTGGGTCTGAAGTTCCATCTTCTGTTTAAAGAGCACGTTGATAGAAGTGTGACAAATCTCCAGATGAATACTCCAAAGCTCTTTCTTTTGGCAAACCCCATTAGCTCCAATGAGCTGAATGAACTTAAATCTTCTGGTCATGTAAATAATGTATTGATTAAACCTCTTCAGCTAAACATGTTGGTCAGTTGCTTCCACGAAGCGTTTGGGATCGAGAAGCGGAATCAAGTAGTAATTAAAAGACCTTCTACTCTTAAGAACCTGCTGAAAGACAAGCATGTTTTGGTTGTGGATGACAATGCGGTTAACAGAAGGGTGGCAGAAGGTGCCTTGAAGAAATATGGAGCTGTTGTAACTTGTGTAGAATGTGGAAAGGATGCGGTGGCTCTGCTCGACCCTCCACACGACTTTGATGCTTGTTTCATGGACCTCCAGATGCCTGAGATGAATGGGTAATTATCTTCGTGCTTTTTAATGAATTTGCTTTATAATCACTCAGCGTATTGCCCTTGAATAGCCACGCATGTGAGATTCCACATCGGTTGGAGAAGGGAACAAAATATTCCTTATAAGGGTGTGAAAACCTCTCCCTAACATACACGTTTTAAAATCGTGAGGCTGATGGTAATACGTAACAGGCCAAGGCAAACAATATTTGTTAGCGGTGGGCTTGGGCTGTTACAAATGGTATCAGAGCCAGACACTGGACAGTGTGCCAGTGAGGGCGTTGGCCCCCAAGGGGGTGGGGTGTGAAATCCCACATTGGTTGGAGAGGGGAACAAAGCATTCCTTGCAAGGGTGTGGAAACCTCTCCCTAATAGACTTGTTTTAAAACCGTGAGGCTGACGACGATACGTAACAGGCCAAAGCCGACACAATATCTGCTAGCGGTGGGCTTGAGCTGTTACAAATGGTATAAGAGCCAGACACCGGGCGGTGTGCCAGCGAGGACGCTGGGCCCCAAGGGGGGTGGGTTGTGAGATCCCGCATCGGTTGGAGAGGGAAACAAAGCATTCCTTATAAGGAAGTGGAAACCTCTCCCTAACAGACGCGTCTTAAAATCGTGAGGCTAACGGCGATACGTAACAGGCCAAAGCGGACAATATCTATTAGCGGTGGGCTTGGGCTGTTACAAATAGTATCAGAGCCAGACACCGGGCGGTGTACCAGCAAAGACGCTGGGCCCAAGGGGTGAGTTGTGAGATCCCACATCTGTTGGAGAGGAGAACAAAGCATTTCTTATAAGGGTGTGGAGACCTCTCCCTAACAGACGTGTTTTTAAAATTGTGAGGCTAACGGCGATACGTAACGGGCCAAAGCAGACAATATCTGCTAGCGGTGGACTTGGGCTCTTATAACACATCACATTCTGTCATGGTATTGCCAAGAATACTGCAATAGGTTTCTAGAACTAGTATGGTTACTTCTTTTTTCAGCTGCCTAATTCGATAAGGAGACACTCACTTAAACTAACAAAATGAGCACTTCATTCTCGTATTAAGGAAAAAAAGGCAAATTTCCTAGTAGATTTATGTTCACTTGCTGTAACCATGATGTGTATCACATATAACATACACAGGTTTGAAGCTACAAAACAGGTTCGTGCTGTAGAAGGAGGGGTAAACGAGAAACTTACATCAGGAGAAGTGTCAACTGAGGACAATAAGGTTTATTGGCACACACCAATATTTGCTATGACGGCAGATTTAATTCAGTCTCTGTATGAACAGTGCCTGAAGTGTGGGATGGATGGTTATGTAGCTAAGCCATTTGAAGAAGAGCAACTTTATTCAGCTCTAGCATGCTATTTCGAGACTACTTGACACAGTACCGACGCAGCGACAATAACTGTTTCTTACTTCTCTGACCAAAGGGACACGTCTCGTGTGGTAGGACGATGGCTAGCTGGTGGATGGAGTTATCTGGTCGCATCCTTCTCATCTTTTAATTTGTGGTAAAACTCCGCGTTCTTTGAATCTTTTCCATTGTTCATTCACCATCTAAACGATTTCTTCTTTGTTATTTGTTTCAGGAATGACAACCATGATTCGGTAGTCTTAGCAATGGCGTACGGGAAAAGCGAGCAAACGATGCATAATCCATAGTTTTGCGTTTCATCGTCTCCTGCCAACGGCCATAAACTAACTAATGGCATCCGCCCTTGACTTCTCGTTAGTAAGTGCTTCCTTTTCGTTTTCGATTTGCCTAAGAAAGGCTGCATGATTTACACAATTCCTTATCTTGACATAGGTAGACTCAAATGTTATGATTTGCCAAACTCACTCATTTATGAACCCTGATGACATTTCATCTCGTCCGAGATGGCTTATCGAAATCATCCCTCATACTGCATAGGGGAAGATAAAATCTTCACAATGTATCGAGATTTTCCGAGCTGACTTCGAATTATTCAACATTTTTCATTAGCTGTATGTAGTCTGACAGATTTAACAAAGTGCGAACGATGTCGAATAATCAGAAACGCCAGAAACCCCATTTGAAGGAAGGTGTGCTGCTGTTTCCAAGTACTTACATTTGAAAAATATTGTATATTCCCATGTATACAACGATTTGTCTTAAGTTATGTAGTTGCTGTTGTTACCTATGCAATGTTCTGTTCTGTTGTATATTTGTATATCATTTCTGTAAGCCTGCAATGTAGCAAAAGAGTAGTAGATGATCACTTTTATTGCATCTTCAACTTGAGTTATGCTTCTCTTTTATTTGTTTTACTTTCATGTCTAATCTGAGAAAGGGTTCGTCTCGTAACCGCCCAAGTCCATTGCTATCAGATATTGTCCTCTTTAGGTTTTTTCTTTCGGATTTTCTCTCAAGATTTTTAAACGCGTCTGCTAGGGAGAGATTTTCACACCCTTATAAAGAATGCTTCGTTCTCCTAGTTGATGTAAGATCTCACAATCCACCCCATTTGAGGCTCAGCATCATCGTTAGCACTCCTTCCTTTCTCCAATCGATGTGAGACCCCCCCCAATCCTCTCCCTTCAAGCCCAGCGTCCTTGTTGACATACCACCTCGTGTCCACCCTCCTTCAGGGCTTAGTCTCTTCACTGGCACATCGCTTGATGTCTGGCTTTGATATCATTTGTAACATCGCTCGATGTCTGACTCTGATATCATTTGTAACATCGCTCGATGTCTGACTCTGATATCATTTGTAACAGCCCAAGCCCACTGCTAGTAGATATTGTTCTCTTCAGACTTTTCCTTTCGGGCTTCCCCTAGGGATATGTTTCCACACCTTTATAAAGAATGCTTCGTTCTCCTCCCAACTGTTGTGGGATCTCACACTTCTACTACCTACTGAAGACTGAGATGATTCAGGCTTCAGCACTAGAAAGTAGAATTAAGCACCTTTTGATACTTCCCATTAAAATAAAAGTATGTTATGTGGATATTAAGCAGCGGGTCGAGGATAGGGATGCGAGGTTGGGGATGCACTCTCTGTCTCCGTCCTCGATGCTACAAAGAACTTTGTTTCATTCTCTGTGGTCCCATTCTCTAACATAGAGAATTGGAATCACGAGGGAGCTCTAATCTCAATCCACATTTGGCCAATCTTATAAAGATTTTTATATCTGTTCTTTGAGATTTGATGTGAAAAACAATTACGCACTAAAACATATACTGTTTTCACTTCCAAAATCATGATTTCCCTTAGCATAGCTTTGTTTGTACAAAACAAACTCTATTTTATATGGAAAATCAATTGCTTTGCTCGATTAATTGTATGTAGAAACATCAGCACATGGGCTAGCAGCGCATCAGCACATGGGCTAGCAGCGCATAGACAGATGCGTTCAAGATGTCACTGTTTGTGGCCATTTTACTTTCTTACTCGGATAGAACACTCTGTTTCTCTTGTTAGGCTCTGTTTCTCTTGTTAGGCTATGAAGACTGCTGCGTATGTATAGTAAAAAGCTAGTAAAGTTATATATAGTAAGCTGAACGGTATATATATATATCCCGTTACACAAAACTTAAAATGTACTTTATGTATTCTCTATCCTGTTCTTTGTGTTCATCTCAATCGAGTGTGTGCGTTGTTGTGCGATCTTAACATCTCTCTGTTTCTCCCGGTCTCTGCCATGGCTGCTCTGTGGACAGGTACCCTGCTCACTCTGGCTCTGCTATTACTGTCAACAATTCAGCATAAAGCAGGTAACCACCAATACCCATTTGAAATTTCAAGTCAATAAATGCTTAGTATTATGAAACTTACTTCCAGACATTGAACTCTGAGTAGGTGGGGAGTTTGAGCAATGGTGTATAGCAGACGAGCAGACCCCAGATGATGAACTACAAATGGCTTTGGATTGGGCTTGTGGAAGAGGAGGCGGCAACTGCAGCAAAATCCAACCAAACCAGCCTTGTTTTAACCCAAATACAGTGAAAGATCATGCTTCATTTGCCTTCAATGCTTACTTTCAGAACTTCAAGCATCAGGGTGGATCCTGTTTCTTCAAAGGAGCTGCCATCATTACAGAGCTGGATCCTAGTAAGCCTCACTTTCACTTTCTACTATCTTTATCACTCTTTCTTTCTGGTAAATTACACAAGTCACCATGGCCATGCTTCTTCAAGAGAGTTGCCAGATCTTGGAGAGGAGAACGAAACGTTCCTTATAAGGGTGTGGAGACCTCTCCCTAACAGATATGTAACGGGCTAAAGTGGACACTGTTTGCCAGCCGTGAGTTTGAGTTATTACAAATGGTATTAGAGTTAGGCACCGAGCGGTGTGCCAGCGAGAACGCTGGGCTCCCAAGGGGGTGGATTGTGAGATCCCACATCGGTTAGAGAGAGGAATGAAACATTCCTTATAAGGGTGTGGAAACCTCTCCCTAATAGATGCGTTTTAAAACCGTGAGACTGATAATGATACATAACTAGCCAAAGTGGACAATATTTGCTAATAGTGAGTTTGAGCTATTACAAATGGTATTGAGCGGTGTGCCAGCGAGGACGCTAGGCCCCAAGGGGTGGATTGTGAGATCTCACATCGGTTGGAGATGGTAATGAAACATTCCTTATAAGGGTGTGGAAACCTCTCCCTAGTAAACGCGTATTAAAACAACGATACGTAATGGACTGAAGCGGACAATATCTGCTAGCGGTGTGCTTGAGCTGTTATAAAGATGCGTTTGTCTTTTTACATTATAGAGAGGATAACGTGAACCCAGTGGAAGCCATGAAACATGTTGGATATGATTATGTTTTACTTCCACTTTCTTCATTTTTATTAACAATGATTCTGAACTAAAATATTTGAATGTAAGTTTAAGCTTAAAAAAGTGACTTCGTTTCGTTTCATTATTACCTCGAGCTCCTCAAAGATCATTATTTTAATCTTGGCTCGGTTTTTTGAAAACCTTGATTGAAAATAGATAATAAAATAAAGAAACTCGTAGGTATAAATAGTGTTTATAAACTTAGTTTTAAAGACTCCAATAGTTATTAAACGAAACGTCTCCATTTGTCCCTCAGCTGAATTGCCCCGCCAGCCTCGTTCTCATTGTAATGAAACTGAAACGAAAAAGAAAGATAGTTCATATCGATCAATACTTTGACGGGTTTCTGATCTCTTAGTATATACTTTGATGGGTTAAACAGTTGAAATTGTTTATTTAGTTATGTATGTTGATGAGCATGATTTAGCTGTGCTTGAGTTTTTCGTCTTATACATGTTTTGGTGCAGGCCATGGTTCTTGCCAATACGAGTTTATTCCGTAGTGAGAAGGCGAATCAGAAGAGATCACTGTTTCTGTTACTTAGTTGTTTCTGATATCCATGTAAACTGGCAAGACGGTCTCAATCGCTTTTAGAGCTTCGATCGACAAAAAAAAAAAAAAAAAAAAAAAAAAAAAAAAAAAAAAAAAAAAANTGTGTGTCAGTAGAGATGTTGAGCTTCAAGGGAATGGATTGTGAGGTCCCACCTCGGTTGGAGAGGGGAATGAAGTATTCATTATAAGAGTGAAAATCTCTCCCTAACTGATGCATTGAAAACCGTGAGGTTGATAACAATACGTAACGGATCAAAGCGAACAATATTTGCTAGTGGTAGGCTTGGAGTATGACAGACTCGTTGGATAAACGTCAACTTTTGTGATATTTTTTTGTCTCTAGCAGTTTAACGGTAAATTCTTACAACTCAAATGAGCCCCGTAACGTTAGAACTAATTCTAACATAATGTATAAAATTTAAATTAGATTAGTTCTATTTCAACGAGTTTCAACCAAAACTCATATGTTATCTGTCATAATTGTCATAATTGTTTAGTAGAGTAAGTACTACCCTTTAATATTACCTGGATTTAGTTTCTAAATTTTCGAATATAAAATTGAAATGAGAGGACAAGATGTTCGACTAATTGTGTACGAACTTTGAAACTTTAGTAACTAAAGACAACTTAGAATTTCGAGAGACAAGATGAGAATCAAAGACATGGAGATGACAACAAAAATAAAAGGTCCCACGAGTTACCCTAAATGCTCAACAAAACGTGTAAATAGAGAAGGTCATGTTTCAAGCTTGAGAGGAGGTAGGGAGACAAAAAGGAATAAAGAAAATTTAATATTCATATACGACCAGATCTAAAAACAATGACAAAGTTCAAAATAATATTTGTCACCTCGTTCCTTCCTACTAACATAGAAATAAATTCTTGTAGTATAAGAGTCTCTACGTGAATATCTTCACGATCAAGCTAAATTAGAACACTACTCGAGTAGAAATGGTTCAACCTACATGCATCATTTGATTGAAGCACTCCAGTCTAGTCGTTTCGAGCTCCGCTCGAGAGAAAGGTCTCTATTGCTACAACGATTTTGATAAGAACTGAAAACTCGATCCCGAAAAGATTCAAAAGTTCCTGAAAAGGGTGAACATGGTCGGGTAAGGTTGGTTCTAAAAGTCAAAAAGTTGATGATGTGAATGGGATTTTGGTTGTTTATATTAGTTTATTTTTCATGGAAGTTCGTAAAATTATGACACGAAGTTAAGCTTTGTTCTTACTCACCCCACCAAAATTGTCATCTTTTGGGTGCATGCCATGCCATGCGTGCATTTATGTTTGTCATTGTGGCGCCCACCTTTTGTATAATTAATCCTTGAATCTTTGGATGGGACGAGTTTAGCTTTCACGTTGATTAAGGAAGAGAACGAACCATTTTTTATGAGAGTGTAGAAACTTTTACTTATCAGACGCGTTTTATAAGTCTTAGAGGAAAAACTCAAAGAGGACAATGGTGGGCTTGGGCCGTTACAAAATTTGTGTCGTGTACATAGTTCCCATCATTGAGATTAGAAATTTAGGGTCCGCTAAGATTTGTAAGGTTTGATAATCGTCCAAAACCGAGTTTGAGAAATAAGTTGTTTTAAGAGAAATATTGTTTCGTTCCCCTCTTTAACCGATGTGGGATCTCACAATCCACCCCCTTGAGGGTCCAACGTCCTCGCTAGCACACCACTTGGTGTTTGACTCTGATACCATTGATAACACCCTAAGCCCACACTAACAGATTTGTCCATTATAAGAAATGTTTTGTCTCCCTTTCCAACGGACGTGGAGTCTCATATCTCGTGTATCGGTATAATGATGATGGAATTTGAATAAAGGGAGTTGAGAAAGAAGTGTAAATAATTGGGCAATAGAAAAGTTAATTAAATTGTCCATGTTTTAATGATTATTACCTAATTAATTAAGTACCTTAATCAACCAAGTTTAAGCATTAATTTCACTTAAGCTTAAAAACCAATCCACTTTCTCTCTCTCTCTCTTCATATAACGACAAAATGCAAGATTGTGAAGACATCAACAAAGATAAGAAAATATGGGGTCATAAATTAAAACTAATTACTTTAGTGGCAAATAGAGAACCCAATAATAATAATAATAATAATAATAAATAATAATAATAATAATATTCATTTTTCTATTACCTAATTATTGTTTTACATATATTTATAATAATATTCTTAATTAATCAATTAATTAATTAATATTGCTTCTCTATGTCCAGAATTTAGATTAAATTCTTTCTGCATTCCTGTGTCATGATCACATTAACTACTTATTTTGAAACGCTTTAAGAGTGAGTACTACCTCTACATATCAATACTGACCCTTTTAGCATGAGTTGTCTTCATTTACATGTTTTCTCGAAAAACTCAAGCTAAATACACTCGATTTTGGAGCACTTATGACTGAGCTGCTGAAAAAAAAATACATTTTGTTGATTTAAGCAGCAAATATTGTTTATTTTATCCCGTTACGTATCACCGTCACTCTCACGATTTTAAAACGCGTCTTCTAGGGAAAGGTTTCTACTCCCTCGTAAAGAATGATTCGTTCCCCTCTCCAACCGATTAGGGATCTCACAATCCACCCTCTTTCGGGGGCAACGTCCTCACTAGTAGTACTGCTCAGTGCCTAGTTCTAATACCATTTGTAACAGCTCAAACTCACTGTTATCAAATATTGTCCACTTTGGCCCGTTACGTATCGCTATCAGCCTCACGATTTTAAAATACGTCTGTTAGGAAGTAGTTTTTGCATTTTTATAAAAAATGTTTCGTTCTCCTCTCTCCAATCAATGTGAGATATCATAAGAACTTTTAATTCTTTCTTAACCATCGTATTATTAAAATCACTCTTATCTAGACATAGTCTAGGTGTCTGACGTAAAGAGAAAAGAAAAAAAAAAATTAGGCGCATAGATTTCATGAATTAATCCTTGTTCTAGAAGGATATTTAGATATGATTAAGGCTATATGTATATATAATAAACTGGGAATATAATCAATATCCTATGTTATTTTGGCACGCGCATAAAGTGATGTGACAAAAACATATAAGAAAACTTGATTGGAGGAGAAAATTATTTGAGTGGGAATTAAAATTAAATTGCATGTTTGTGGTGGGATATCTATATATATATATATATATATATATATATAAGAAAAAGAAAAAAAAAAAAAANGAAGCTAAATATTTTGATATTGTCCTATGTGTATTTGCACATGAATTGAATATATAATTACAAGCATCCAATGAAAAATCAAATCAAAATCAATTGATTCCCCCACTTCTTTTTTCTTTTTAATTTCTCTCTCTTCCTTGCCTATTTGGTTGATGTGACCTTACTTTATTTTTATTTTTCGAAAGAACACGACGAACAAAGAAGCCACACAGAAAGAAGAGGAGTATTTAGAAGAAAATCTGGATGAAAACAAGATGAACCACACAATTATTGCTGCCCTTTGATATGTCTGATCAAGAAAGAGGTGTACATAGGTTGGATTAAGGTAGAAAATTTTGTTGGATCAACTCAGAAATTTCAAGTTGGTTCAGTTGGTGACTCAAGTTACTCGAATGGAGTTCATGATGTTCGTTTTTTTAATTATTAAAAAATTATATTTATTTATTTAAAATCTCATACAATTTAAATTTTTTGGATCACCAATTCAACCGTCCTAAAATTTCAAATTTGTAAAAAAAANCCTAATCCAATATTTAATAATAATAATATTAAATAAATCAATAAATTTAAAACTAAACCTTATCTTATGACATGACTTTTTTTCTATTAAAAAATTAAGGGATTGGTCCACGTGTGATCTTTTATCCAATCCACACATGTTTTTTTTTCACGTAATAATAATAATAATAATTATTATTATCATTATAATAAATCCAGCAAAAATTTATAAATTGAAAATAAATTAGTAGATGCCAAGAACATGGGATGGGTCTTGCATCCAAAGTCAAGTTATTCCCTTTGCTCTAAAATTTTAATTGAATATAATATCAAAAAATAGAAAAATAAATAAATAAATAATTTCACCATTGAATTATTGAATTTCTTGGACTAATTTGACTAACTTTTTAGCGTTTGAATTTTTTCAAAAGCTCGAGATTTTATTAATAGAAAGAGTCAGATTTTGACCATATTATAGACTATCGATTTGAAATGATATTCTAAATATTTAAATTTTAAAAAATTAATTAAGATTTAATTACATCAATTAATACAAACTAAAATTTAGTGTAATGAGAGTTAAACCTCTTGTAATTATGATTATTTAAGAGTAAAGTATTATTTTTTGGAGGGTATTTTCGTAACTGCACACAACTAGGTGGCAAAAATGGCGATTGCAGTTTCGCACTCGCTCTGTTAAATACTTCTCAGGTGGTTCGCAGAGGACTCCCCCTACGCTATTCTCTCTCTCTCTCTCAAAATGACTCTGGTTTGAAGTGAACTCCAGCCGGAAGATTCTTCAAGCGAGGTGAGTTTAACAATTTGCTTCATTATGATGAACCTATGAAATTCTTCTCGTTGAGTTTAATTCCATGTAACTTCTGGGAATCGCAAGTGTTTGTTTGATGGTTTGTGGAATCTGTTCTTCATTTGTTTGTAGGTATTTGCATTTTCTTGTCTGATTTAGTATTGTTGCTAAAGGATTTGGATGGAAATGGGAATTCGTGGCTTAAATTGGCTGCTATTCTGTTTTTATGCTCTGTTTTCTTTGTAGCATTTTTGTGGAGGTCGATTCCTTGAACAATTTTGCTCTCATATTTTCTGCTGTGTAACGAATTAAGTCGTTAGAATTGTTTCTTACTGTTTGTTTGTTCGTTCATGACTCTCTCTTTACTTTGCGAATTGGGTTTGAATTTTCTAGGGATTGATGGTAGATGTTATGAAACAGTATCGAATTCCGATGCTATCGGTTTCATGTGTGAATAGCTAAAGTTGAGTGATGATCTGGTGGGGGATATAGACGAATACGTGGAAAGGTGTAATCATGAGTCACCGAACTGATTTAAAATATTCCTTCATGCTTTTTAAATTGCTTTTTCTTAAGTAGAAAGTATAAAGTTAATATCAACTAGAATTGGTGGCTTTGATAAATTTGATTTCTCTAAGTTGTAAGTTCGGATGATTCTTTGGACTGACAGGATTCTTTTAGCAATTTCTCTGTTTTCAACTGTGATCTAATGGATGAATCAAACTTGAAAAATGTCTTCCTTGGTGTTCCTTGCTGGTTTTCGTCCTTTCTGTAAACTGTCTTGTGTATTGACTATTATGAGAACCGGTGTCGGTTGGAGAGGAGAATGAAACATTCCTTCTAAGGGTGTGGAAACCTCTCCTCACAGATCATCTTAAAAACTTTGAGGGGAAGCCCGAAAGAAAAAGCCCAAAGAGGACAATATCTGCTAGCGGTGGGCTTGGACGGTTACAAATGGTATCAGAGCCAGAGACCAGGCGATGTGCCAGCACACTGGCCCTAAGGGAGTGGATTATGAGAACCCATATCGGTTGGAGAGAAGAACGAAACATTCCTTGTTCCTTTTAAGGGGGTAGAAAACCGTTTGTACCTCCTAATTTTGAGTTCTCTTTTTATGGGTCTGCTTGGTGCTAATATTTTTATAGGTTGAATTGAGAGAATCTGTGGCAGCTTGATTTAGATGGCTTGAGCTTGTTTGAACTTTGAAGTATGCTATCTATCTTATGTTTGCTGGCTTCTGCTGGACTTTAGATCAGTAATAAACTCATATGAGAATGACTGTTTTGAGTCGATATGTTATCCGATGCTGTCATGGGTACCCATGATGCTGATTTTGGTTCATATGTGTAGTAACTTAGGATAAAGATTTGGAAAACGGCAGCTCTTGGAGCAAGGATCTTGAATACTCTTAGCTTCTGTGGAGATAAAAGCAGTCCTGTTCAAGTAGACGCTTTGTAAAATGCAAGCTTCTCAGCTTCATAGAGGTCAACATATGTCGAAAAGACTGTGTTATCAGCCACTTCAAGGAGTGGATGCCTACTGTGTCTCCCAATTTCAAACTTTAGGTCGCCAATTATATACCAATGCTGGCAACGAAAGAGCTCAGTTCAATCTTCAAGACATCAGTGATCGGTACTGCACTTTGGAATCGTCCTCGGGAAGCCACGGCTATGCAACTCACAACTCGACGTCGACGACCGTCACTTTCTCATCCAATGGGAGTCCTTCTGATCAGCATAATTCCCCTGACAATACGTATGGCTCACCAGTAAGCGGATCCTGCATAACAGATGATATTAGTGATTTTAGGCACAAACTGCTGGAATTGGAAACTGTGATGCTTGGCCCTGATTCTGATATTATTGATAGTTTTGATAGTTTCTACCAGGAAGGAACAGAGAATTCAGAAGTGGGAAGTTGGGGACAAGTGATGGATGCTATCACTAAAGGGAACTTAAAAAAGATCCTAATAGCTTGTGCTAAGGCCGTGTCCGATAATGATGCCTTAATGGCGCAATGGCTTATGGATGAACTGCGCAAGATGGTGTCGGTTCGGGGTGAACCGATGCAGAGATTGGGAGCTTATATGTTGGAGGGGCTGGTTGCACGGTCAGCCTTCTCAGGCAGTAGCATCTATAAATCTTTGAGATGCAAGGAACCAGCAAGCATGGAGCTCCTCTCTTATATGCATGTTTTGTACGATGTTTGCCCGTATTTCAAATTTGGATACATGTCTGCAAATGGTGCCATTGCAGAAGCCATGAAAGATGAAGATAGAGTACACATCATTGATTTCCAAATCTCTCAGGGTACTCAATGGATCACTTTGATTCAAGCTTTTGCAGGCAGGCCTGGTGGACCGCCTCACATTCGTATAACCGGCATAGATGATCCTGCATCAGCTCACGCTCGGGGAGGCGGTCTAGATATCGTTGGGATGAGGCTTTCTAAGTTAGCGAAGTTATTTAATGTCCCATTTGAGTTTCACTCGGCTGCCATCTCTGGCTGCGACGTTCAGCAGAAAGACTTGGGAATTCGACGAGGGGAGGCTTTAGCAGTGAACTTTGCATTCATGCTACACCATATGCCAGATGAGAGCGTAAGCACCGAAAACCATCGAGATCGGTTATTGAGGCTGGTTAAGGGTCTGTCTCCAAAGGTAGTGACCCTTGTTGAACAAGAATCCAACACGAACACCGCTGCGTTCTTTCCCCGGTTCATCGAGACGCTGGATTACTACAACGCCATGTTCGAATCAATCGACGTTACTCTTCCAAGGCAGCACAAGGAGCGAATCAACATCGAGCAGCATTGTCTAGCCAGGGAAGTTGTCAACATACTAGCATGTGAAGGGGCAGAGAGAGTAGAACGACACGAGCTACTCGGAAAGTGGCGACTGCGATTCTCAATGGCAGGATTCACTCCCTACCCATTAAGCTCTTTGGTGAATGCTACCATAAAAACGTTATTAGATAACTATTCTAACAGGTATAGGCTTGAAGAGAAAGAAGGGGCTCTATATCTAGGTTGGATGGATAGGGATTTGGTTGCTTCTTGTGCATGGAAGTGAAAATGTAGCCATGGTTTACAGGAACTAGCCATTAGAAACCAAGGGGGGCGCATGTTTTTTTTGAGTTCCATTAGATGCTGAGACAAAACGTACACTTGTCTTTAACAAAATGTATTGCCAAGAACTTTCCTTGTCTGGTGATGGTAAATGTTTTCTATATGTACGCTATGTTGAGATGAGTTAACTTCCACTAAGGGTCGTAGCGTTCTGTCTTGTATGATTAACCCACCTAGACACCGTAGTTTGTTTAGACTTGGAGTTGCTCTTGTTATGTTCAGTAGCGTTCTGTCTTGTATGACTAACCCACATAGACAAAGTAGTTGGTTTAGACTTGGAGTTGCTCTCGTTATGTTCAGTTAGATTATTTGCACGAGACACTTTGTGAGATCCCACATCGGTTGGAGAAAGGGAATGAAATATTCCTTACAAGGGTATGGAAACCTCTTCTTAACAAACACATTTTAAAATCATGAGGCTGATGACAATAAGTAACGGGTCAAAGTGGACAATATGTATTAGCAATGGGCTTAGGCTGCTATAAATAGTATCAGAGCCAGACACCGAGTAGTGTACCAGCGAGGACGCTGGTCCTCAAGAGGGGGTGGATTATGAGATCCCACGTCGGTTGGAGAGGGGAACAAAACATTCCTTCTAAGGGTGTAGAAATCTCTCCCTATCATACGCGTTTTAAAACCGTGAGGCTAACAATGATAGGTAACGAGTCAAAGCTGGCAACTGAATCATTTTCGAAATAAAGATGATATCTTTATTCCTAAAATATCTAGATCATTTTTACAAGACATCATCTTTATTTCATTAATGAACCGATACATTGCACTTCTAAAATGATTTAGCTAAAATAAAGTTAAGGCTATCAAACAAGCCCCGATCCAACAAGTACGTTAGTTGTAGTAGCAGGTCTTTAACGTCGAGTTTAATAAGTCGGGTAGTTATACGAACAATCATGAAAAAAAAAATTGTACAATACAATCACGTGAATGGGTTGCATAGATTGAAAGACTCAATTTGATGGGCATAGGCAACCCATGAAATCCGCTTCCTCCATGCGTGAACCTCTTCAATTTCTACACCTTTTTCAACGGATTTTTCTGTACAAACATTATTAAAAGTTTTATAATTCAAAAAAAAAAAAAAAAAAAAAAAAAAAAAAAAAAAAAAACCCACATAAAAACTTCACGCTACTTCTAATTCAATTAAAGTTGCTCGCATATTGATTTTTTAAAGAGATCCTTTTAATATTTTAATTTTATAATTAATACGTGGAATTGGATTAAAGAATAATTTAAAATTCAATTTTATATTTAATAAATAATTAGGTTAAATTGTAAATTTATGGTACAAAAAAAGTGAGAATTTCATCCCTATAATACTATTTACGAGAAACAATTATAGGATATATAATATTCAAAACTTAACGTAGTTTTTAAATCATTTATATATATATATATATATTTTGGTGATAAAATAAGAAAATTATAGCATAAAAATAGGGTTTATAAGGTTAATTTTTTAAAAATAATTATCTTCATTATTAAATATAAATATGAAGTTATATTACACGTTTTGTTAAAATTAAAAAAAAAAACAATTAAAATTATTAATTTGAAAGTCCACGATATTTCATTATTAGAAAGTCAATGTAGGGAAGGGAAGGCGTTGGATTATAGGACACGTAAATTGGCGAATGCCATTTTGAAAAGTTAAAGGTCAAGACTACGTCGTTTTGGCGATTTGATCGGGATTGCGCGCCACGTATAAATGGAGAACGACCCTGCCGCCTCGACTTGACGCAGGAAAAACCAACTGAACGGAAGAGAAAGAGAGAGAGGGAAGTTTTTTTTTTTCTCGCTCCGTTTCTTTGGAGATTTCCGTCCGGCATCAACACCAAGGTATTCTTCTTCTTCTTCATCTTCCTCGTTTTGTTTCTCCTTCAAATTTTCAGGTGGCTTAATGATCTGTCTCGTTTCAAGAGCTAACTCGTAATTTTTCGTGTTAATTGGCATGTTTAATAGGTTTTTTTTTCTTTTCTTTTTTGTCAATGTCTTTACCTTTAGGTTTTGCGTTTGCAATTTTTCATTTTCTGTAATCAAGTTGATCTTTGCGTTTCTTCCGCTTTATCTGTATATATGATTTTCGATACGTGAACCGGAAAGCCTCAAATCTGCTTTTTCAGCTTTTTGAAATGGTTTCCCGGCGATTTTTCTGATTTCTTGCTCATCGGACTTTATCATTGTCCTTAATTTCGTCTCTTGAAGTCCGTTTCATTTGCAAACGGTAATGCATGAGTATTTTGTTGCTCAAACCTCTCGTAGTCATTTTAATTATTGTTTTTGTTGTAATTCCAAAATAATAGCAGGATGAAGAATTGCCGAAGAAGCAGTCAGGAAGAAGAGTATTTCTTTCGACTATCCGTTTTGGTTTTAATACGAATGATATTTTTCGGGTTGTAATAGTAATGTCAGGACTCTGTACTTCCGTTATATCGATGGTTTTTAGATATTTTATTAGAAATTATTGATTAAGGTGAAGCTGGGTTAGCTGTATCAATAATCAAGTTTATGAATGTGAGGATTATACTCTGTCGCATTCCTTTTAGGATTCAGCTGCCAGCTCTTAGTTTATTATCTGGTTGGGTTCACATTCTCCTTTGTTCGTTTTTTTTTTTAAATACCTCGTGGATCTTTATAAATGTCACTGTCATTTTAGACCCCAACACTGCTCTAATTTTCTCAACTCACTTCAAATTTGAAACTCTTTACAGATGCCAGCTGATAATTCAATTCCATTTGACCGAGATGCCGAGCCTTTCGTTGAGGTCGATCCAACTGGAAGGTTTGGACGATACGATGATCTTCTTGGGTCTGGAGCAGTGAAGAAAGTATATCGGGCATTTGATCAGGAGGAAGGTATAGAGGTTGCTTGGAATCAGGTTCGATTGAGGAAATTCAGTGGGGATCCAGTGTTCATCAACCGCTTGAGATCGGAGGTTCAGCTGCTGAGCACGTTGAGTAACGATTATATCATAGTTTGCTACAGTGTTTGGAATGATGATGAGCACAATACATTGAATTTCATTACCGAGGTGTGTACATCAGGAAATCTGAGGGATTATCGTAAGAAACATCGACATGTGTCAATTAAGGCCTTGAAGAAGTGGTCAAAGCAGGTACTTGAGGGATTGGATTATCTTCATAATCATGAGCCTTGCATTATTCACCGAGATCTCAACTGCAGTAACATATTTGTCAATGGGAATATTGGTCAGGTATTTGCTTCTCTTGATAATGCTACTATTTCTAACCTAAGATAAATTTTGCAGATGACTTTTCTTTTTTTCGGTTTTTATATTCTTGATCATTATTTTAGGTGCAAGCAAATCACCTTTTGTGGAAATTCAAAAAAAATGCCGATGACTCATTAAAAGATTTGCCTGAGCTGCTTGAATAATAGTCCATATGCTACACATGATTGTCGATTGACTTTGTACTGATTGAAGCTAAAACTGAGGTTATGATCAATTAAAAGATTTGTCGATTGGCTTTGTCAAATCTCCCTTGTTCACAAGAACGTGCATGTGGTTAGACAAATTCATTTTAGAACATTGTTTCCTGAATCCAAGTATCAACTATATAATCTCAAATTTGCCCGCTAATCTATATGATTCCCAAAATAAGATTAAACCACAAGTATCCAATAGTCCATCCACCTGTTTATCTTTTGTGGTGTTTTGAAGCGTGATTACACTCATGTTTACAGGTGAAAATAGGTGATCTAGGTTTTGCAGCTATAGTTGGCAAGAGTCATGCTGCGCACTCAATCATAGGCACACCGGAGTATATGGCACCAGAACTGTACGAGGAAGATTACACAGAGATGGTGGATATATACTCTTTTGCGATGTGTTTGCTTGAGATGGTCACGATGGAGATACCATACAGTGAATGTGATAGTATTGCCAAGATATACAAGAAGGTGACGACTGGAATAAAACCCCAAGCATTAAACAAAGTGACAAATGATGAAGTCAGGGCTTTCATTGAGAAGTGCATTGCACAACCAAGGGCAAGGCCTACCACTTCTGAACTTCTCAAGGACCCCTTCTTCGACGAAGTCAGGGATGAAGATTCCGAACAGAGTTATTAGAGGAGAAGCACTTTTAACCAGAGATTTTAAGACGTGTTTCCTCTACCCGTGCCACCACCGACCGATGAGCATGAAGGTTTTTCTCTTTTTCATACTGCACTTCAGTTTTTTCCCATTTCTGTAATTCGTTTCTCGTCACTGGATTCTTGTCAATGACTTCACGTCTATGGAATGATATCTTGGATTTGCCGAGGCAAGCAATAAAATTCTTTTCCCTTGTAGCCATCTCTGGGACTCTTCTGTTTTGGATGAATTACATATCCTATTTCCAGAAATTCACAGGCGAAAGCAAAGCATTTTGCCTAAAAACTAAGATAAGTGGTGGATTTTAGATAAGGGAAAGAAGTGCCTCTAGATTTGAGCCAGTTCTAATAGCACGAGATCCCAGGACGTTCTTGGAAGATTGTATAACTTCTTGTCCATTGGCATAGAGCTGGCGGCACACCAGCATGTAGACATCAGCCCCGGCGGTAAGCTCGGTTCTTGTCTCCTCTGTCTTTCTTAAGGTAAAGAAGCCTCTTTTACCACAAAGTTCACATCTAGCTGTCAACTTTGTTACTGTGTCAGCCAAGGGTATAACATCGTTCTGAACCCAACCCAACTCTAACAGGCCAATTCCATTGTCTGATTGATCTGTTACGTATCGTCGTTAGCTTCACGGTTTTAAAATGCGTCTGTTAAGGAGAGGTTTCCGCACTCTTATAAAGAATGCTTTGTTCTTCTCTCTAATCGATATGAGATCTCATAGTCCACCCCCTTGGGGGCTCAGCGTCCTTTTTGGATTTTCCCTTCTGGATTTTCCTTCAAGGTTTTCAAAACGTGTATGCTAGAGAGGTTTTCACACCCTTATAAGGAATGCTTCGTTCTCCTCTCCAACCGATGTGGGATTTCACTAACCACCTTCGTGAGGGCCAGCGTTCTCTTTGGAATTTCCCTTCTAGACTTCCCCTCAAACATGTTTTCACACCCTTATGATGAATGTTTCGTTCTTCTCTCCAATTGAGATAGGATCTCACAATTCACCCTCTTGGGGGCCAGCATCCTCTTTGGGCTTTCCTTCTCGGACTTCCCCTTGAAGTTTTTAAAAGGTATTTGCTAGAGAGGGGTTTTCACACCTTTAGAACGAATGCTTCCTTTCCCTCTCCAACCGATGGGGATCTCACACAAACCTCCTCCTGTCAATGGAAAAACGAGCACATTAAATTAAATTAATAAAAGGTATGGCAATGTTTAGTAACGAAACACTTGAATTTTAAGAATAACCTTTCTAAGTAATCTCCATCCAGGCCAGCAACAATAATGATCTTGCCATCTTTATCAGCAACATTGCAGCAAAAATCATAGAGATCATAGAAAAAGTGAGCTTCGTGAATGCCAATCAATCAAGCTGCCGGGAGCATGAAGATGGGTTAGAAAACAGAAGAAAAAAAAACTCCAAAAAAAACTCCAAAAAAAACAAACAGTAGTGCCAAGAATTAATTGTTAAAATAAGATACCTTACCGAAAGCATCTTGACGACCAGCATGGAAATTTCTGCATCAACAGCGTAACTTGTGTCCTTAACTTGATCATCACCACATTTCTGTTCATCATAAACAAATTGAACACAAAAATCCACTAAACAAGGGATACAGATCCCATTCATCATAACTCGAGGTCGAATTCTGTATCAATAATTTCAATTTTCTTGCTCTAGATTCTATGTTAAGAATAACAATTTACTCTTAAAAACCCAATTTTACTAGCAGATTAGGCTGCCTTTTCCGGCCAACATATGAATGCTACATGAAAATTTCAAATTGAAAACTGCACTAAATTTGTATCAAAAATTTGGAATTTGGATGGAAATTTGTTGGAGAAGTTACATTTCAATTTCTTGAATATATATATAACATTTAAATTGGTTGGATGGTGTTACTAAAAATTAAATAAATTTCAAAAATTTAACCCAATCCATCACTAAATAATAATAAATTAATTTACAAAATATATATAAATAAATAAAAATTTTGAAATATAATTTTTAATATTGGTAATAAAATTAATTATATTTTAAAATAATATATTACCAAGACAGATGAGTCATAAATTTTATTAGTTTAACTTCACAATAAATAAATTTTTGAAAAGATTGGTAGGTTTGAAAATATAATACGTGAAAGGACGAAAATGACCCTTTGATAAGGTCACAGGTAATGAAAATTATATGCAAGTTTCAAAAAATAATAACCACAAATGCATGTTGTGGTCCTTGTAATAACTAAAAATGTCTCAATTTTTAATGAATTTCATTTTAAATTATGAATATATATATATATATATATATATATATATATATATATATATATATATATATATATATATNGTTTTAATAAATTTAATTAATTATGGTCATTTTTATTAGTAAATAAATTTAATTAACATATCAAAATCTTTTTTTAATAATAACTCATTTTGAAAAAGAAAAAAAAACTAATAATTAATGTGTCTACAAATATTGAGGCTAATTTAGGCTGATATAAAGTTTTAGAATTTATAATTAATAAGTATTATTTAATAAATGCAAATGTATGTTAAAGAGAAAATTCATTAAAAAATGTGAAAAGTCACCTCTATCAAAAGTTTATGTTAATTAATGGATATGATATGTAATTAATGTAAAACATAAAAATTAAAATTAAAAATAAAATTATTTTTGGAAATATACATTGTTAGACTTAATTTTCATTTATCATTTCGTTATGTGCCTCTAGAATGAAGTGTCATGCACGGGATTATATGTCCGCTCTCTAAAATGAAATTTACTCGAGATTGAAAATTTCTCTACTAGTGGAGACATAGTGTTAGCTCTCCACCACTTGGGCCTTGTGGCCTAAGTGAGCTACCTTATATGACGCAGCATGGGCGAGCATTGCAGGACGAGCGACTCGAGTGTCTTCCTCTGAAAAGTCTTTCAAGTACAATACTGGACGACACAGGTGAGCCGATATTGTGCCCCAACTCATGTGTCGAAAGTTGGATTATGCATCTGCTATCCATAACTGATGAATGGTCTAGCATGGACATGGGAGAGTTCAATGCTCGATGAGAACCCGGATGGATGGATGTTCAAGATGTCTCGAGACATAGGATGACATCACGATGCATGAGTCGTGTTGTTGGAAACCGAGATGAGATGATGAGATGTGACGTTGCATTGAGAAACCTTGGCCCCGAATAGAAGCAAGGTCGAGTCGAATGACTTGACCTAGTGCAGAGACAAGTCGGTTGTGTCGCAAACGATTGAACATGCACACAAGCGTGTATGGCCGAACAAGTTTGGATTTCACGCAAATGTTCAGTTGACAAAGACAAACCTCGCTAAGGTCCAACAAATCCACAAAATCGAGTGAAAAATGAATATGGGGCTCGAGTTCCCTTTAAGGTTTGTCGTGAGCGTGCCAAGATCAAGACGCCACACGGTTGAAAAAGTACAACCGTAACACCACACCCCACACACATCAAAATGATTAAGAATCGTGCTAAAGTGGATGGTCCATTATCGGATCGACACCAAATTTGGTAAGTTTTATGTTTTTCACTTATATAACTCGATATCCATCTATGTAAATTCACGATAAAACTCCGACCTTCAAATTCATGACTCGTGGCCCTAGCTTGATAATCTTAGTATGCACCATTCTTCATCAAGACACTTCTATCTCGACTCTTGATGGTATATAATGGCCAACTCGCGTATAACACTACTCTTGTCCACACACAACCTATTTTCCCTTCTATGGCTGTGACACTAACACTTACAAGCTTTATGTTTCTCACGTTCGTTCTCTTTGTAGTGTACAGATTTGTTTAAACATAAATAAAATTTCCCGATCTGCTTGGAAACCGAATTTGATTTTCATAATCAAATTCTGTAAGAAAAGTTCGGGACATAATTTACAGAGAAGGATGAAAATGCCATCTCTCGCTGTCCTTATCATCGTGCATCCTCTCAGATCTTAGCTTTGCCAGATTTGGCTTTCTGGGTCTTCGATAATCGGTCGGTTTTATGGAAATCTGGACTTCATTTTTCGATCTTCTGAGGAATTCAATTCAGTTTGGATCCCGTTAATCCTTCTTTTGATTCAAATGTTTTCTGGGTTTCTCAGGTTTGTTGAATTTTCGGTCGAGCAATTGATCGACGATGGATCCAGTGTTCCCAAATTGATTTTTACAATATCTGTTCTCTCGGGATATACATTTCCTGGATTGCCTCTTGATTCAAATAAGGTACTGCTTCTGTTATTGATTTGTTATTCACCGGCATTTGATTCAATTTCCTCCTCCTCTTTCAGCTTCATGAACTTACGGATTACAATTCTTCAGCTTATGTTTATACACCGATCTTCTACTAGAATGAATCGCCATAGCTGATTTTGTCCCCCCACGAAATTTGGTCGACCCCCAGCTCATTATATTAACATCTGCAATCGATATTGAGAGTTTAAAATTATTTTTCCTTTTTTATTTGAATCGGGTGGAAATGTATGAATGCCAGGACATCTGAGTGATATGGCTTGTGTTGCTGTGGTCTGTAGGAAAAAGGAAATGCAAACTGATAGCGGCAAGTTATTTGTTGGTGGAATATCTTGGGATACTGATGAAGAACGTCTTAAAGAGTATTTCAGTGCCTTTGGTGAGGTTGTAGAAGCTGTGATTATGAAGGATCGGATCACAGGTCGCGGTCGTGGCTTCGGCTTTATTGTTTTTGTTGATCCAAATGTTGCAGATAGAGTTGTAAGGGAGAAGCATAATATTGATGGAAGAATGGTGAGTGTTAAACCTTAGATGTGTATCTCAGGACCTGCAAAGATAGCTCATGACTCGAAACTCGAAACGTTTTGTTGAGTATTTATTCTCTTCCTTTTCGAAATTTTTGATTCCGTGAAGACTGAATTTCTTTTCCATATTAGCGTTTCAGCTTGCCTTCAATCAAAATAGTCTGCATTCGCCATTTTTGTGCTATTTGAACTCGAGCTTCATTGTTGAGTTTTCTTCATCCTCAGGTTGAGGCTAAAAGGGCTGTTCCCAGGAATGACCAGAACATTGTAGGTAGAACCAGTGGTACCATTAATGTTTCTCCTAGTGCTGGACGAACTAAAAAGATATTTGTTGGGGGCTTAGCATCGACTGTTACAGAGAGCGAATTCAAGAGCTATTTTGATCAATTTGGGACAATTACAGATGTTGTGGTGATGTACGACCACAATACTCTTCGACCCAGAGGATTCGGGTTTATTACATATGATAACGAAGATGCAGTAGATAAGGTTCTTATCAAGACTTTCCATGAACTGAATGGAAAAATGGTTGAAGTTAAGCGTGCAGTTCCGAAGGAGTTGTCACCAGGTCCTAGCCGTAGTCCACTGGGTGGATACAATTATGGTCAGAGTAGGGTCAATAGCTTCCTTAATGGTTACACTCAGGGGTACAGTTCAAGTACAATTGGAAGCTATGGTGTTAGAATGGATGGTAGATTTAGTCCGGTTTCTAGTGGTCGAAGTGTATTCACTCCGTTCGGTTCAGGTTATGGAATGGGAGTGAACTTTGAGATTGGTTTAAACCCGGGGTACGGTGGAGCTTCCAATTTTGCCAATAATCTCAACTATGGACGGGGACTGAGCCCGTATTATACTGGTAATTCTGATAGGTTTAACAACATAGGTTTTGAAAGTGGCAATGGAGGAAACTCATCCTTCTTCAGCTCAGCAACTCAAAACTTGTGGGGAAGTGGAGGGCTCAACAATGGTTCAAACTCTGCCAATTCCAATGCTCATTTGGGATCAGCAAGCGGCATCATTGGAGGAAATGCATTTGCCAATTCTGGAGTTAACTGGAGTAGTTCTGGAATCTCGTCTCAAGCGGGAGGAAATCATATTTTTAGTAACTCCGGGAGTCTAAATTATGGAGGTGTTGACAGTGGTTATACTCTTGGAGCTGGAGGGTATGGGAGGAACAGTGGTACTGTTTTGCCTCCGACGTCATCATTTTCTACCTCTGTTGGTTTTGACGGGTCCTTGGCCGATTTCTACAGTGCTAATTACAGCGATCCCACGTGGGGACCTTCCAATTTTGAAAGAGATGGATCTGGACCCATTGGTTATGGACTTGGCAATGCTGCCTCAGATGTCTCATCCAGAAGCTCTCCTGGTTTCATTGGTGGTCAAAGCGTTAATAGGAGGCAGTCGAGCAGAGGTTAGAGCCAATGATTCAAAATTTATGCAATGCCTCTTTCAATTTGTTTTAGTCGTATCTCCCGATTTCTCTCGTGATGAATTTTGTTTTCCAAATGCTCAGATCATGAATTATATTTTGTTTTTGCATCTCACAGAAAGCTATCATAGCACATTTCAATAGTATACATGAATGTTTTGAGTTGCCAACCAAGAAAACTCATATTGTTAAGTTAGCTGCCATATTTCTACATTTTCTTTTATATAGTCAGAGTGGGAAAGATGTATGCTCAATATTGTCCTTTTTGTTATAAGAATGTTTGGTAGCTCCCAACGAACCTTATCATGAATGTCGGGATGTAACGGCCCAAATCCACCGCTAGCAGATATTGTTCTTTTTGGGGTTTCCCTTCAAGGTTTTTAAAACGTGTCTGCTAGGGAGAGGTTTCCACACCCTTATAAAGAATGTTTCGTTCTCCTCCCCAACCGACATGGGATCTCACACGGGAGATATTTGGTGCTTGGATCTTGTGTTTGATAATATATTGTCTAAGGACTTTAGATATGAGGAATTAAAACATTATTCCTGCATGTTGGTTTGTATTATTGCAATATCTGGCTTAAGTGGCTGTTTTCTTGGGTTACCAGAAAAAAGAAGGAAACATGATTTACATCAATTCAAATGGTTTGTTCTTTTTCAGGGATAAGTTTATTTCTCTCATTGCCTTGTATATGATGATTGAATTTTTATTGGTCCTGTTTGTATGCTCTGTGTTCACATGTGCATATATGCGAGCCTGAAGCTGCGCGGCTCACTCATTTTAACTCAACAAGTTCAAGTATTTAACTCATTCTAGGACATTGGTAGAATTTTCGTCTTTGACACACACTAATAAGCATGGTTGTTCCTTCACATGCTCATTATCTGTAACACCGCTAGCAGATATTATCCTCTTTGAGCTTTCCCTTACAGACTTTCCCTCAAAGTTTTTAAAACACATATTGTAGGAAGAGGTTTCCACACCCTTATAAAGAATTCTAAGTTCTTCTCCCCAACCGATGTGGGATCTCACGATCCACCCCCATTCAAGGTCCAGCGTCCTCGCTGACACTCGTTCCCTTCTCCAATCGATGTGGGACCCCCAATCCACCCCTTTCAGGGCCTAACGTCCTTGTTGGCACACCATCTTGTGTCCACCCCCCTTCGGGGTTCTGCCTTCTCGCTGGCATATCGCTCGATGTCTGGCTCTAATACCATTTGTAATGGCTCAATCCCACCACTAGCAAATATTGTCCTCTTTGGGCTTTCCCTTTCGGGTTTCCCCTCAAGATTTTTAAAATGCGTCTCCTAGGGAGAGGTTTCCACACCCTTATAAAGAATATTAAGTTCTCCTCCCCAACCGATGTGGGATCTCACATTATCACTCAAACCTGAAGTTGAGTAGTGAAATTATGCATTTACAATGTCCTAACGAGCATACTGGGCATTAAGTAAATTTAGTACAGCCTCTTTGAAAGCTTTAATTAACAAGTGTCAGCTGAAATCACAAAACGCTATCAGATTATCTGTGATGTTGAATTGAATTTAGGATACCGAAGCTGAATGATCTCGTTGTAGTGTTATTCTTATTCCTCCTTTTATATATATGTACTTTTATGGTAAAAAGGAAATGAGATGCATTAGAAATGGAGTGAGAGAATATTCTCTGATATTAACTGCAGTCTCCTCCTCATTTTTGCTTCAGGAAACACTACCTAGGAATGATCGGATATGTCAACATAGTAGATGAAGATAATTGGTGAAGCATGTGAAGTTGCGGGCCAATCCATAGAATATTCAGTTCAATTACCCTACAAAAAAAGAAAAAAAGAAAAGGAAAAAGAAGAATTATCTAAAGCTAACTGAGTGCAGATGCTGAGAACCAATCTTAAAGGTATTTAGAGCCACTTGGGATTTTGTGTCCAGGTTTGAGTTTTGATTAGAATTTGTTCTTTCTTTTGGTTTTTTTTTTTTTTTTTTTTTTTTTTTTTTTTTTTTTTTTTTTTTTTTTTTTTTTTTTTTTTTNTTTTTCCTCTTATATATGAGTGAGATGTAAAATCAGATTGCGGCAGTATAGCAAAATATGTATCATCATCATGCATCTTCAGTGAGGTGGGCATCCACAAAATATGATAGACTAAGCCTTTTTCTTTTCCCCTTTAATTAAGGTCACCCTTTTTGATTTTCAAGGTCAAGTTCATCATAATTGTAGTAGTAACGCCTTAGCCAAAGTTGTGAGCTTTGTTGAGGAATGCTCTTTGTTCCATCATTTTGGTTTGTTTGTGAACAGATTGTATCAGAGTTCCTCTTTTTCTTGAACTGTTTGTGTGAAAAAAAAGAAAAAAACATTCAAGGGATATCCATCTCGGCTCCCTATTATAACCACAAATTCGTCGTCTTAACCGACTTGAAATTCTTGTTTGATTGATGCTTTTAGTTTCTGCTGCTCTGAATGTTGATGATTTATGAAAGGTAGAACAGGAACAATCTCAGATTCTTCTCATCTGAGTGCCCTTTTTTGTGGGGTTCCTTTTGTGTTCTAACTTTCTGATATGTCTTTTGGAATCTGCTGAGCATGCGGTGTGGCTTGGAATAGGTATTGTGTCATGCACTAGGACATGTCTGCTGGCATTGAAAATGGGACTGTGAAGAGGAACATGGGGGCAGCCTCATCACTCTGTGGCTTCCCAGGTGAATCCCATTAAGGAACACTGTTTGTGAAGAACATGAACAGATTTGACAGCTGAAACAGAGCCTTGTTTGCTTCTCTCTCTAAATTGCTTTACATCTGATTCTTTTTTGCTTCTTCCTTTGGAAATTGAGAGTAAAAAGTGAAAGGAAAAAGGAAAAAAAAAAAAAAAAAAAAAAAAAATTAAAGAAAAAGGGCATGTTAGAACTTTTCTTTTTCTTTTTTCTTTTTTTTTTTTTCAAGCAAAAGTTCTACATTTCTTAGTTTGATTGATGGGACTTTAATGAGGTATAGTTTTAAAAATCTTGATTAATTCTCGTTAATATTGATGAAACTTGTTTATCTACGCCTCATTTCACCTCCCTCCTTCGTTACCCAGTATCTAAAATTACTACTTTCAATCAAGATAATAGTTGTACGTAGTTGAATGTTAGTTGATATGTTTGGATTTAATGTACAGAAAGAGAGGGGGAGGCACGTTGAGAAGTTGGAACATGATTTTGAAGATCGACATTATCAAACCGCGATAGATTTTGACTGTAGTTACTGCGGGGATTTTGATTTTGATATTTATGATTTAACTTTTCTTTTGTGAGAAAATTGTTGTAAAAAATTAGACAGACAAAAAAAAAAAAAAAAAAAAAAAAAAAANTTCTAATGTGAAAGATAGGATTCGAACGCATTTTCAACAAATATCGTCCAACTTTATCTTCAACGGACAGAGGTGGGCTCACAAAGTAATGGGCTGTTCTTGCTTCAATATAGAAAGCCCAATACGGCTTTAATGGGCCTGTAAGCAAATATGGCCCATATTAATTCTATATAGCCATATTTTCCCGATTACAGTTTTTTTTTTTCTTTTTTTCTTTTTTTCAGATTTATATGAATTTCGTTTACTAATTATTATTTCTTTCCTTTACTACTTTTTTTTAAAATAAATTGTTAACGGTATTACACTTAAATGTAGTATTGATTCATGCATGCCCATAAGTTGTCGTATGGTAGATTAGAGATTTTTTTTTATTTTCTATTTCAATTTTTCTTCTAGCTATATTTCTAATTTATTTTCATGATGTTAATATAATTTTATTCTAGAGGTGGATTTTTAGATTAAAAAAAATATAAATACATGAATTAAAATTTAATTATTAGTGGTCATAGTAAAAAATGCATCGTCTATATCAACTTATAATAATTAAATGCATCAAAATCATAACACATACCTTTACATTCTATTCTTAATTCATTAGGAAAAAAAAATAACAATAATAAAATAAAAAATAAAAAAACCACTTTATTCTCACTGTCACCATCAATTCCATCTTTTTGGAATTATTTCTTGTGATAAAGTTTTGATCTTTAAATTTTTTTTGTGGAAGCGTTTCGTTCTACTTCTACATCAATATGACATAATGTATGGTATTGATGGTTAACAGAGAATCAGATGCCACCAGCGGTGGCACCATGGACGGGGAGTGGAGAAAGTCCAGTGAGTGACATGGTAGTGGTGGTTTGTAGCATAGATGGGTAATTGATTTGGTAGTATTGTCGTTGTGAACATGCTCTAAATAATCCGACTATCCAGCCTAAATATGAAGGTCTGGTTGGATTAGGTTTTCTTTTCGATTTAAGTTTGATTGAATTTTTGAAACATAAAAAAATCGGTTTGGTTTGCCCGACTATCCAACCAAAAAAATATGATGACTACCTAACTATATCCTACCATATTTTTTAATAATTAAGAATATTTTATTTATTTATTTATTTATTTATTTTGTTAGCGATGGACTGGGACTTATAAATGTTTTCCATTTGAAGTTTATGAAATTTTAGTTATTAATATAAATGTATTATGGATACTTACTATATTTTTTAAATAATTATGATAATTATTAGTTAATCAGTACGAAGTCAGGCCTCGAAGTCAAGTCTCTTGTTTTTGTAAAAAAAGAAATTAAAGAAAAAAAAATTACGAACGGGATAGTGTTGGAGTAGTGAGCGATAGACAATGGTATCTGGTGTAAATTCGTAACCAAACCAAATTGACAGAACCAAAAAATTAATTTTATTACATAGCTCCATAATATGGGAGAAAACTGCAATTTACTTTCGAAGTTCTTATACACTAATATTTCCCGTAGTTTCTTTATGTAGGTAAACCCACGTCATGCCGATGTTGACATTCAACCAACCAAACTCACCGCAATTTTAAAAAAAATTCTTAAAGAATTATTTAATACTTTAAAACTAGGTCGACATTTTCATCAATATTTCTACATTTTTTAAATTTAAAACGACAAATAAATAAATAACTTTTTTATAATAAACACATAACTAAAATATGATTAAACGCTTATTTATTATTTAAATATTTTTATTCTTATAATTTTTCTAAAAATATTATTTTCTCCATATTTCTAATTTATATTAA
Source organism: Cucurbita pepo subsp. pepo (assembly GCF_002806865.2). Lineage (NCBI taxonomy): Eukaryota > Viridiplantae > Streptophyta > Magnoliopsida > Cucurbitales > Cucurbitaceae > Cucurbita > Cucurbita pepo. The sequence goes on from NC_036642.1 coordinate 9,868,030, forward strand.
AAAAAAAACTATTTGGTTGTTATAAAATTGAAGGCGTGCTTTCATCGATCACGCAATGGGTGATGACGTGGCTGTCTCACATTGGGTAAGCTGAGGCATGAAACCCCTAATATCTTATCACGTTGGAATTGGTCCACGTTTAATCTAATCAACGGCTCAGATTAAGTTAGACAATCCCTCCTTTTTTAAATCGCCAATTGAAAAAGGTATCACCCATAATAAATAAATAAATAAATAAAATTAGATAATATATATTTTATTAAAAATTATTTTAAAGAGTGGGCAGAAGAATAAATAATAATAAAAATATTATACGTACATATAATTATATTATACGTCTATCAAATTTTCATTTATTTGAATTCGACCCAATATAAATAAGTTCATAATCTACTCTGGTACGAGATGAATTGAGTTGATCGAGTTTTTATGATCATCAGATGAGACGAAGAATATACACGAAAAAGTGGATCCCGCGAGCAAGAAGAACACTCGTTCCTTGTAATTTCCGTCTCCATTTGATTATTGGTTTGATTTCACCAAAGTCCACTTTGTTGATCATCCATCTCTCTCCTCTTCCCTTTTTTTCTTTGCTTTTTCCTTCAATCCATTCAGTTTCACCCCCTCTGTTATTCCTTTCGCCTTTACCATGTCGATCATGCCCTCAAACCCTGTTCTTCGTCTTCTTCACAACAAGAAGCTCAATCGTCAAGAACAAACTCACCAAATGGATAATCTTCCTCACGATGTTCTTCTCAGCATCCTTTCTCGCCTACCCATTTCATCTCTGATTCAGTTCAGATACGTTTGCAGGTCATGGCGGCTTTTAGCTCAACACCCACAAGTTCTTGACCTGCACAATTCTGTCGATGATCATCATAACTTCCGTTGCTTAATCTTCCACTGTGATTACCCCATCAGAAATCAGCTCTATTTCGTTGATTTACCTGATTTCAGAGACGAGAAATTGTCAGTGAAGAGGATTTTCACTCCTTTTTCAGCTACAATGTCCGAGTACGATGTGGTCGGTTCATGTCATGGCTTCCTCTGTTTATCTGATTCTCTTTACAATGACAAGCTCTTTATTTACAACCCCTTTACTAGAGATTACTTAGAACTCCCCAAAACCAAGGAATTTTCGAACCCGGATGTGGTTTGTGGAGTTGGATTTCACCCACAAACTAAACAGTTCAAGGTGCTTACCATTGTTTATGCCAGAGGCTTTCGCCGTATACAGAGACGCTTTAGCCACTCTGAAGTTCAAATCTTCACATTGGGAAGTTCCAATTGGAGAAGCATCGGCAAACTTTACCACCATCTAGCTCAAGGGCAGCCTCAAGCCGTTGTCAATGGCAGACTCCACTGGGTTTCTCTGCCTCCACGACACCATCTCGGTCGCGCCATTGTCTCATTCGACTTAGAAACAGAGCAATTCATTGACATCCCAAAGCCGGATTTGGGGAGCTTAAGTCGAAACAATTACCATTTAGTGATTCTAAATGGCTGTCTCTCTGCTGCTGTCTACTGCACTTACGGCAAAATGGAGATTTGGGTCATGAAAGAGTATGGCGTGAAGGAATCTTGGGTTAAAAGTTTCAACATTGGAACATACATGCCAAAAGCACTTAAACAAGAAGCAGAGATACCGTTTAAGGTGTCGAAGATCGTGCTTCGAGGCAGAATTGTGAGGGTTCTCTGCATTTTGAAAAGCGGAGAGATTTTGTTGGAGTATAGAAACAGAGCTCTGGTTCTTTTCCATCCAAATACTGGGAAATTCAAGGATGTTGCTTTTGAAGGCATGCCCCATTGGTTTCAAACTGTTGTTCATTTCGGAAGCTTGAATCGGATCGATACTATGTTCTGAAACATATCCATTATGATTTAGAATTAAACTAATTGTTTTCTTCAAATCTTTTCAATCTTCCCTTCTGCTTCTGTGTAGCTTATGGTAGTATAATACAAGCAGAACAAAGCAGACAAATCTAATAGACAATTGTGATGAAGTTGCTATTACTAAGAGTTTCGAGTCGATTATCGTTTCTTAACAATGAACAAGAAAGGAAAGAAAGCTATGAAACTACCCCTTAAATTATAGTTCCTATACATATATTAGTAGAGCTCTGTTTTGGTAGTGTCCCAAGTTTATCAATTCTCACTGTTTATATAAAATCTCTTTACTTGGGGTTATGCTTCTTGAAATCATAGCTACACTTCAAAGGCAAGCATTTTTCTTAGCATAAGATGAGTTCTAGACCCTCCCATGAGTCATGTCAGGCTCAACCCTCTCTGCCAGACTCCCGTCTCTCCTTCCTAGCTCTCACATTTCGTCGATTGGCTTTTGCTTGAACCTGTCCCTCTACTTTGATCATGTGAGATCCCACATTAGTTGGAGAGGGGAACGAAATATTCTTTATAAGGGTGTGGAAACCTCTCCCTAGTAACGCGTTTTTAAACCTTGAGGGGAAGTCCATAAGGGAAAGTCCGAAGAGGACAATATCTGCTAGCGATGGGTTTGAGCTATTACAGATGGTATCAGAGCCAGTCACCAGGCAGTGTGCCAGTGAAGACGCTTTCCCCTAAGGGAGATGGGTTACGAGATCCCACATCAGTTGGAGAGAGGAACAATGCATTCCTTATAAAGGTGTGGAAATCTCTCTCTAGTAGACACGTTTTAAAACTTTGAGGGGAAGCCTAGAAGGGAAAGTCCAAAGAGGACAATATCTGTTAGCAATGGGCTTGGGTTTGGGCTGTTACAAATGGTATCAAAACCACGAGGACGCTTTCCCCTAAGAGAGGTGGATTGTGAGATCCCACATCAGTTGGAGAGAGGATCGATGCATTCCCTACAAAGGTGTGGAACCTCTCTCTAGTAAACGCGTTTTAGAAGGGAAAGCCCAATGAGGACAATATTTGCTAGGGTGGGCTTGGGCTGTTACAAATGGTATTATAGTCAGTCACTAGGCGGTGTGCCAGCGAGGATGCTGGCCCCCAAGGGGGTTGGATTATAAGATCCCACATCGGTAGGAGAGAGGAACGATGCATTCCTTATAAGGATATGGAAACCTCTCCCTAGCAAACGCGTTTTAAAACCTTGAGGAGAAGTCTAGAAGGGAAAGCCCAAAGAGGACAATATCTGTTAGAGATGGGCTTGGACTGTTAGAGATCGACTTTCACCAACTTTCATCACTATTTTCTTTATCGTTTTAAAGAAATAAACAAGAAAACAGCAGGACAAAAAAAGGTAAACAGGTAGACCAGTGGAGATAAATTGTTCTCTCTGCAAATTACATCACCACATTTACAAGCAGCCACAGAGCAAACTGGATAGAAGGCAACTATTTTTAATACAGAAAGTAACCATTCAGAGTAGATCAAGTGCTATTATATGAATTCAAGTGTGCAGATTGATGAATTGTACATCATTCAATGCTAAACGAATTCTGTCTAAGGTACTCCAACACATTTTCTTCACCAAGCAGAGCCTCAACCAAGCCTTCCAAACCAGACAAATATAATGTTCAAGTTTCAATTTTAAGATGACTGAGAAAGAAATCAACACGATGGAAGATTGAGACAAGGAATTGGTATTACCATTTGTGTAGTCTCTGCAGTCATGATGACCAATCTTCAAATTAGTATCCCAACTTTCGTTGAACTTACGAGCGACTTCTACAGCGTTTGCTTCCGACGATCCAATATATGAACATTTGTATTTTGGCAGCCTCGACAACTTCCTTTCACGAACAACTCCTAACACCAAGTTATAAAACTGTTACAGTGCAGATAATTGATTTTCAGTTCATTGCTCATGATTGAAATAAGTAGAAGAATGCTCCACAGAAAATTCCAAGAATATGGTTATGAAAAATACTAAGCCCATTTGATGACCATTTAGTTGTTGAAATTGTGTTTGTTTTCCCACCCTTCTTTGCAATGATTTTCATCTTCTTAACTGAGCTCGAGTTTTGAAAATATTTGCAAAAAGTAGATAACACAACAAATAAAGAAAATAGTTAGAGCCTGAGCTTTTAAGTTCGGTTACATTGGAGTAATGAGATAATAAGTTGTGTAGTAGTAAAAGAGATCTCATATCGGTTGGAGGGGGGAACGAAGAATCTTATAAGGGTGTGGAAATCTCTCCCTAGCAAATGCGTTTTAAAATCGGGAGGCTGACGGCGATACGTAACGAGCCAAAGCGAACAATATTTGCTAGCAATGGGCTTGGGCGGTTACAAATGGTATTAGAGCCAAACATTGAGAGGTGTGTCAACGAGGATGCTAAGACCCCAAGGGGGGTGAATTGTGAGATACCATATTAGTCAATTGGAGAGAGTCGAGGACGTTGGGCCCTAAAGGGGGATGGATTATGAGATCCCCAACGTCTGGGGGAGAGAATTGTGAGATTCCACATTGGTCGATTGGAGAGGAGAATGAGTGCCAACAAGGACGTTGGGCCTTGAAGGGGAGTGACTTTTGAGATCCCACATCGGTTGGATAGAAGAACGAGACATTCTTTATAAGAGTGTGGAAAACTCTTCCTAGCATACGCGTTATAAAACCTTGAGAGAAAGTCCAAAAAGAACCATCCATGCTAGCAGTGGACTTGGTCTGTTAGAGTAGACGTTAGAGTAGAAGTTTGCATGAACACAAGAAGTGGCAAACTCAAACCAATGATGCCACCTTTTGGCAGCTTTCTTTTAGTTTGTTTTCTTTCCCCAAATCATTGGTTACTTAATAACTTCACTAGCCCTTCTAAATCAAAGACTTATGAACAAACATCCAATCGAAGTAACATTAAACTTCACAAAAAACAGTGCAAATAAGTCTGTTTCAAACATCTCTCACAGAATTGAACTGCAATAAGCATTCATTCATCAGTTTGGACATTGTTCAAACAATAATTTGAACCCCATAATTTTCATTTGGATCAGAATGAAAACTATCCTATGACAATGAGTTAAGAGTAAAATCAATTGCACAACAGACCTGGTACTGCTTTTCCAGAAAGAACAGCCAGAGCAACTTGTATATCTTCCGGATCTTTAGGTTGGAAATCAAAAACCAAAGCCTGCAATCATCTCTAACAATCAAGAAACGCCAATCAATCCATCCATAAAAGCAGCCGCAACACAAATTAGCTAAGAAATTGCACAAGCGGTCTCGAAAACCACTTTTATGAGGTGGGTAATTCAAATTTCAAACTAAATCGTTCTTTGTGCAGAAGGGATAACGAATAATCTAATAAAACAAACCTGAGAACGAGAAGTTGGGGAAGAAGGTGCGATGATAACCATGAAATGCTGCAAATCCCAGATGTTAAAAGAGTAAGCAGCGGAAGCAAGGAGTTGGGCGGGGCCCTTTGTGGCTCTTAGTGGCACGGCCGCTACGTACACACCATCTCCGCCTCTTACCACCGCCAATTTTGAAAACAGAGTGGCCATTTGTTAAGAACAATTGAAATTACACTGCACCTCAGAATTCAGACGGGAAAGAAACGAAACCTCCTCCATGGTTCGAATATTATCTAATTGATCGTCGGATTGGCTCCTCACAGCCCCATGTCAGGCACAGCCCAATCAGTTGTTCCGATTGATTGAGTTGAAATACGTGTCCTGAATGTTTGATTAATCCACCACAACGTGTGTGAAAGTTATCTTATTTATAATCAAATAAATTACAAGAATATAAAAATAGTAATAAATGGAAATAACGATAAATAGAAAGATACATATGGCAATAAGGCAAATATTAGATAATAAAATATAAAATATAATATATATGGTAAACTATAATTTATTACTAAATATTCTTAACACCTCCTCTCAAAAATTAGCCGCCGTCATAGTTTTGTGTGCCTACGACAATGTGACCGTCGGTTGAAAGTGTAATAAAAAATTATAGGCTTCTTAGTTAATTACGAAATAAATTTGATATATAAATCATAGGCTTAAGCTCACCCCTAATAGATATGTTCAATTAGCCGGTTATGAATCATCGTCAGTCTCACGGTTTTAAAATGCATTTGATAGGTAGAGGTTTTTACACCCTTGCGAATAATGTTTCATTCCTCTCCCCAACCGACATAAGATCTTACAATTCACTCCTTGGGAGCCAGCATCCTCACTAGCATATCGCCCGATGTTGGGCTCTGATACCATTTTTAATAGCTGAAGCCCACTACTAGCAGATATTGTCCACTTTGACCTATTAAATATTGTCGTCAGCCTCACGGTTTTAAAACCATCTACTAGGAGAGGTTTCCACGCTGTTACGAGAAATGCTTCATTCCTCTCTCCAACGGATGTGAGATCTCACAATCTACTCCCTTGGAGGCTAATGTTCTTGCTGGCACACCGCCCCGATGTTTAGCTCTATAACTCAAGTCCACCCCTAACAAATATTGTTCGTTTTAGCCCATTATGTATCGTTGTTAGCCTTACGATTTTAAAACGCGTCTGCTAGGGAGAGGTATCCACGCCCTTATAAGAAATGTTTTGTTCCCCTCTCCAACCGATGAGGGATCTCATGGTCAGTCACATATTGATGACCTACTCAAGTCTTTCTTTACGTTATAGTTAGAGTATTCAATTGTTTTCAAAATAACTCATTTAATCTTTATTCGAGGATTAACTTTGAAACACATTTTCAAATGAGTTATTAAAAAAATTTGTCATTTCCAGCCGAGCAAGTCCTTTGTCACTCTCTACCGCACTTACCGCTCTTTACCCCAATCTAAGAGGGCAGCAGGAGTATCAAACAAGTACTTGGTAGGCCAACAGCCGAGACGTTGGTCCATGCAAGAAACTTCAATTTTGAATCTTGAACTAGACTGAGTACCCCACCTCTCCTGTAAAGAGCCTGGAACGCTAATTCTGTTTCAAAGTAAAATACTACTTTAATTTCTGAAACGAGTGTTTATAGACTTTAGAGTCTTAATGTTCGAGATATTGAAAGAAGAGTTTGCTCTTTTAATCGTCGAGAACGGTAAAGCCAAACACGACATTAACCCGACACTCAAAAGCTTACACAAAGCTATATGAAGTACACAAAACACATTATGAGAAGCAAAAATATTGCATTCCAAACAAACATCCACATAAAGAAAGACAAGTTCCCCTAATCCCTATAAACCCTTTTGCCTTATTCACTCCCTTCCCCACTCAATCAACCGCTTAAACATGACACACACACACACACACTCTACACAACTTCACTCACCCTTCTCAGCTGCCGCTTCTTCTTCAGCCGGTTTCTCCTCTGCTTCTTCTGCAGCCGTCTCTTTCACCTCAACAGCCTCTTCTTCCGCCGCTGGCTCAGCCTCTGGTTTGGCCTCCTCCTCCTCCTCCTCCTCCTCCGCCACCGCCGGCTCAGACTCAGCTGGCGCTTCCTCTTTTTCTTCCGCCTCAACTTCAGCTGCTTCTACTTCTTTTTTCTCTTCCACAACCTCCTCCTCTGCTTCTTCTTCTTCCTCCTCTGCTACTACTTCCTTGGTCTCAACTTCAACAGGGGGTTCAGCCACTTCAGCCGCTTCTTCTTTTGCCACCTCCTCCGCCGGTGCCTCTTCTTCAACCTTCAACGGTGGTACCTCCACCTCTGTTGTTACTTCTTCTTGGAGAGCTGCCTCCTGTGTTACAACCTGAAAATTAACCTCGTATCAGAAGAAGATTGATGAAACATGAAAAACAGAGCAGGACCCAATATTTACCTCTGCAGTGGCCATGGTAAAATTGCAGTAGAGAGAGAAATTGAAGAAGAGAAAGAAATGGTGGGATGGAAGAATGATGAAGGAGAATGGATTATATATAGAACTGGAAGTGTGTTCATGTGGGGACACATCAAAAAACAATTGGGATTTGACACTTTACCTCTCACGAAAATCAACAACATAATTTACTTTAAATTGCTAAACAACTTCAAGTGAAAGATTGTGTGTTTATAATCAATCATCCCCTTAATTAGCTCTTCATTTGCCTTAATCATCTAAACCTCATTAATAATTTATGCTTCATATTCTCTCTCAATTATTGAGTAATTTTTAATCAAAATCCAATTTGTGTTTATGATTTAATAAGATCTCATACACACGTATCGTTAAAATTATTGACCGATTGAACAGCAATTAGTTTATTTATGTGTAACACTGGAGCAAATCTACATTATTGTCAGCTTGACACCATCACATTACTCTATGTTTTATTGCAACAGCTCATGTTCGTCGTTATAAATATATTGTCCACTTTTGCTCATTACGTATCGTCGCCGGCCCTCTAGTTTTAAGATTCACTTATTAAAGAGATGTTTCCGCACCCTTGTAAGGAATGATTTGTTTAGTTAGGCATACTGTGGTTGGTTCTATTGGATGATGAAAGTCCCACGTCGGTTAATTTAGAGAATGATCGTGAGTTTGTAATAAGGAATACTATCTCCATTGGTGTGAGGTCTAGCCCAAACCAAAATCACGAGAGATTATGCTTAAAGTGGACAATATTGTCGTGTTCATCTAATTCTTCCACATTTTGTCTTAGAAATGGTAAAAATATTATAATTTTTTTAACAAGACTTATTAGTTTTGATTTAATTATTTCAAATATATATATATTTTAAATCATTGAGATGGCAGACGTGGAAGTGGGCCCGAGGAGGTGGAGGCCAACGCAGAAGGACTTCCGTCGACGAAACGTATGAAATACTGACGTGGCATATGGAATGGTGTGTGAAAATTGACTCATCATAAAGGAAGGGACCCACTTTTTGAATGTTGATTAGTGATGAACGGTGGATGATGAAGAGAATAGAAAACAAGGGGCCCACTTAGCCGCCACATGGCAAAAAAGTCTATGGATGATGAGTGTGATTGGGTGAGGTGGAGGCCACCCAAGCACGCAGCCATCCCTCTTCTACTTGACGATGTCGACCTCCCAACCAATACTTCAAATTGGCCAAAACTTTCAATAACCATTTCATAAATAAGAATAATAATAATAATAAAAATAAAATTTTATTCTAGCTCGTTTAAATACCAAACTGAAACCAATTGTAAATAAAATTTTATTTCTTTAATAATTATTAATATTATTTACTCGAACACACGTAAAGAATCAAAATAAAGATAGTAATGTGATGATATGTTATAATAATTAGATCACTCGTTATATTTTTTTTAAAAATAAAATATATAATTAAGAATAAATTTTAAGTTATTTGTTCGTTATATATATATATATATTTATTTATTTATTGTAAATAATTTTGAACATTATAAAAATTATTTTAACGTAGAAAAAAAATGATCCCTAAAGATTATGAGGACGAGAGTGGGGGCCACGAACCCGAAAGGGGTGTAAAAAGTTGGGAAGAGGTTATATCGCTTTTGGAATGGGCGGTGAGCTGGCCCACCCACGTGGATCCCACCTTCCACATATGGAGCTTCCACCAAATGAACTCGTGACACGTGGCAGACATGGTCACTGCTGACAAGCCCACCCTGTGCTTCTGATTGGATCATTTGGATTCGAATCAGCCTGGGTTTGTTCCTAACCGTACCATGGTTAATCATGGAGTCGTTGAAACTGGAGGGCAGCCAAAAGAGAATCCCCCCTAGAGCTAACTGAATAGAGGTTAATGTGAGTGTTAATCGAGTCATGACATGAACGAAATGATATCTTTTACCATACAAGTTAACTCGACGACTTCAGCTCGACCAGTAAAGACCTGTGCTCTTAGTGATAAGAACTCGATTGATTTTCTATCTTATGAGTTTACATTAAGAAACCGGGAACAATTCTTATGAATATATGAACTTTGGTTTGTGTATCTAGAAATGGGGTTCTTCTGGTTAGAACTAATTCGATGGCTTTTGTGCGTTTCAAGGATATGGCAGAACAAAAAATGAAACTTTACGTGGTTTTCTTGTTTCGTGTTTGACTACTCCTCTTTTGCTCTTCACCGGTGTGTGCTCACTCAGATTGCTGCTAAGCCTCCTCCAACACCGGCACCGGTTTGTGAGCATGTTAATCTCACTTGTTTATGGTAGCAGGACCATTCCATAAGTTCCTTGGCTACCTTGTATCCACCAATGTCATTGACACCTCCCAAAAACAAGTTAACGATTCTGAAGAGGGAGTAACTGTAATAGCCCAAACCCACTACTAGCAGATATTGTTTTCTTTTAGTTGTCTCCTTCGGGCTTCCCTTCAAGAATTTTAAAACGTGTCTGATAGGGAGAGGTTTCCATACTCTTATAAAGAATGTTTCGTTCTCCTCCCCAACTGATATGGGATCTCACATTCCAGTCCTTGCTAGCACACCTCCTTGTGTCCTCCCCCTTCGAGGTTCAACCTCCTCACTAACACATCGCTCAATGTCTGACTCTAATACCATTTGTAATGGTCCGATACAATAACCATTTGTACCCAAGGATAGTGCATTTTCATCACTCAGAAACCTTCTCCATCCAGTTTAACCAAGGAACAGCTTTAAGTCAATTGCTACTCTTTCATGGCTTACCACATTACTATAGCTGATTTCAACGACCTTACCCAAAAAGAGCCCCATTACTACATTTGCTAGTGAGCAGTACAGTTTCAATTTTACTGATGCATCCGGCACCGTGCAGATTAGCTCTGGCTGGACCGACACGAAAGTGAGTAGCAGCATGCTTTCAACCTATCCCATTGCCGTTAACCAACTCGATCGTGTACTACTTCCAGAGGCAATTTTCTGATATCCCTCCCACCCCATCTCCGGTTCTGAGCCCGACATCGCTCCTGCTGCCGATACTACCGACGGGAAGGCTTCACCATCATCGGTAGATTCGCCCTCCTTTTCGTTTAGGATTGCCCAAGGGGGCCTCTGGAGTCAGTTGCCTTTAGCAGCTCCTGTTTTAGTGAGGAAGGATAAAGAGGATGTAGTTTTACTACAGTTCCTAAGACGAGTTTTCTTCAGTGATCAAGTAAAAATTTATTATAGCACAAGCTGTTGTAATATATTACAAAAAATGAAACGCCTAAGAACAAACTTATGGTTCAATGATCAAGCAACTAAAGTTACAAAAACCCCAACAAAATTCTCCAATTCTAAACTAGAAAGTATAATTCAGATGGGTGTAGGATGGTTACCGGTCTCATTTTCTCGTTCTGCTACGAGCATTAGCATCTCGAGACGCTTATCGAAGAGTAGAGCACTTTCGTCTCTCTTATCAAGTTCAGCAGCTTCAGCTTCAAGCCATTTTTCTCGTAGATCGTCAAGAACATTGCCTTGATCGATATTAACAGCAGCTCCTGGAGCGCTCGGAGCTGTCGTACGGAGCGAGGAATCCCCAGATGGTGGAGGAAGGGTCAATAGCATCTCTCTGAACTCTCGAGTATCGGCGAATGTCTCGAAATTGCAAGCTATTGTGTCCAAACAATACTCACGTATCTTGATAACACCATACCTGGAAAGGAGGAGAGCAATGATTTCATTGTTTAGATTAGCTTGCCTCATGGGGTCACTTAAACATCATAAAGATACTCGTAATACTCGTAGAGGATCGATATTTTCGACATACATGTCAGACAGTATTAACCATTGGCATAGTTCTGCTGGGGAAACCATTTCCAATTGTGGTAGCAAAGCATCGGCTACAGCACGCTTAAGAGGGAATAAAAGATATCTCGAAGCAGCATCGAACATTTCTTCCGCCTACTCGATCGACAACGAAAATTTAGCAGTAGAACCATCAAGAATTTGCAAGCAGTTCTAATTAGCATATAAATTACCTGATCAGGATCTATATCCTTCAAACAATCTGTGTACCTGAACCATCCAAGAACCCAAAACAGTGTCAGCAAGCAAGAAAAAATCTAACACTGATGGATGAGTCCAAGCTCCGCTAGCAGATATTGTCTTCTTTGGGCTTAACCTCAAGGTTTTTAAAACGCACCTGCTCGGGAGAGGTTTCCAAACCTTTATAAAAAATGCGTCGTTCTCCTCCCTAACCGATGTGGGATCTCACAATCCAACTGTAACGACCCTAGATTTCTACCTACCTAGGGTCGCTACTGTCATCATAACATAATCATTTCGATGCAGAAATGAATATTAAAACTTCATCTTAAAATTGTGAGATCCCATATCAGTTGGGGAGGAGAACGAAGCATTCTTGATAAGGGTTTGGAAACTTCTCTCTAGCAGACTGCGTTTTAAAAATCTTGAGAGGAAGCCCGGAAGTAAAAGTCCAAAGAGGACAATATTTGATAGCGATGGACTTGGGCCGTGACAGATGGACGAGAATCGCAACCAATTTTGAAGAACTATTAAAGGATTCTTCCCAAGACTGCATAGACAATCTCCAACCACAGTAATCTAAATAGGGTGGGATGAATTGGAACTTACATATACTCGATCATTTTTTCGAATGCTTCCATGCTCAAATCGTGTTCTTCGATAAACGGAAGAGTATGAACTGAAAGTTCATCTTTTCCTTCACCGAAATCCTTGATACGGGATATTCTCGCCTTAAAATACTCTGACCTTGATGCTAAAACAACTTTGTGACAGCGGAAAAACTTGTTATCGACTCGAATACAAATATCTGCAAGATCATCCATGTTATCATTGATCAGCATTTTACTAGCAAGTAAACTTAAATCATTAGCATCATTGTCTTGGCCATGATCCGTAGTAGAGTTAGCTAAAGCAATCTGAAGCATCCGTCGTAAAGCTGCTGGAAGGCGATCGTCTTCAGGAAGGGAAACGCCCTGTAAGATGAACCTTTTCATCGAGTTATCAACGTCGCCCAAAGCTTTGTACTGAGCATACTTTTGATGAACCAGTTCTTTCTCAAGAATTGTGAGTAAGGATTCACATTTGCAGACTTTGCAAATTCTGATAAGGTCTTCCATGTCGTCGACCGCAATATCGAGTCTATCAGAGTAAAAGAAGTGAATGAGACTATGTAAAGCTGGATATGACAGCCTTTCCTTTGACAATCTAACTTCCTTTCGATCTTTCCAACCCGCTTCGAACTTCCTCTTGAAGAAAGCGGATCGAGCGCTTAGGATAACTCGGTGAGCTTCGATCGGCCTACCTTGAACGACAAATGAAACATCGGGTGGGAAGAACTCGTAATTCGATTCGGAGTTGAATGGAAGGCCTGTTATATGAGCATTGTCAAGAACAACTTCTGCAGTGGCCTAATATATGATATTCATCACTGATAACTAGAACTTGTTCATCTTTTATACAATTCTATAAACTATCATAGCCAATTAAGAAATGGAAACAATCCAAACACATCATAGCAATAAACAATATCAAGAGATTGGAACCCAAAACTTTACCTGAAAGATGATGGAGGCTTTCAGCCTGCTTCAAATACGCCCTATTAGCTCCACACCCCAAGAAAGTTTCACGCAAAGCAGCCTGCAATGGCCCAAGCGGCGGCGGTCGTGCTTCAAACGCCTTGAGAAGCTTCCGCACCTTCAAATTAAGTGCAGCATAATGACACCTATCGCCATCAAAAGTGTGCTCCGAACATATAGCGCCGTTCTCAAGCAACATTCTGGCAGCGTCAAGGTGCCCTGCCAAGCACGCGTAGTAAAGCGCCACAGAGTCCCACTGGTCGCGCGCATTGACATTGACGCCGGACTCGAGAAGGTAGCGAAGACGGTCGACATCTCCGGCTCGAGATGCAGAGAAGATATCACCGTTTGGGACCTTTTTTAGGGGAAGAGATGACCCAAAATCAGATGGGTCGAGATCGATTCCGTAAAGGTCGGGGTCGAGGTCCAGAGTCCAAGGATTGCTGCGCCTTGGAGGCATCGGATGAGCCGAAACTCCGAAATCAAGCGCTCGGATTCGAAGAACTCCAAATCGTTCTTATGGGTTTCTGGGGTTTAAGGCAATTCGCAAGACTTGCCCATTACACAGAGAGTACTCGAGATATCGGCGCTCAGATTCGAAGAACTTCAAATCGTTTATATGGGTTTGTGGGGTTTAACGCAATTCGCAAGACTTACCCATTACAGAGAGAGTACTCGATTCTTCTTCACAAGGTAGCAGTTTAATAAGGCAGTGGACATGATTTTCGAACGGATAACTAAAATCACACGGCTTGCTGTGGACTTTCTTTAGCATATTCTACTTAATATTTGAGTACCCTTTTAATCTTTTCTTCAGTTTCATCAGATTGTCGGACAGAAATTGCACTCAGTTTAAGTTATTTTGATGATCATGTTGAATAAGGAAGCCTATGATTCGTCCCTTGCACTAAAAGTTATCCCCTATTAGAAAAAACAGAGGCGTGAAACAAATCTGATTCCATTGACAGATAACTCATTACATCAGACCAGAAATTACAGAGCATGGTGAACCCACAATGCTCTGTTTCAGTGTAATTAACAGTATATAGAAAGTATTAATTCTTTGTAATTTACATTTATAAAGCTACAAACAAACACCATAGAAAAAACAGATGCTCTGTTGTTGTTTCTTTTTTGTTTTTTGTTTTTTTTTTAACTTCCTCTCTCTCTCAGGCAGGGGAGTCGTGTATTCTCCCATTAAATATAGCTATAATTTTATAGTTTGATCAGCTCGACTTGACGGGAGGGAATGGATGATGTTCTTTGTCGTTCACTTGGGAATTTAGTCGCCTCAATCTCTGATCCAGCTCGGCCATAACGGCTGGTTCTTGCTTTTTCCTTTGCTTTGATATGGTGTTCGTAGTCATCGATCCGATCTTGTCATATGCTACCTGCAAGTTCACAATCCAAACGCTTTGTTTAAACCATCAAGTGAAATGATTCGGAGATCTTTGATTCAGTAAGAAACAAGAGCTAACACGCAGCCAGTCGAAGCTTCAAATCGCCTTAGATTACAATGGGGAAGGGGCATAGAGTAAAACAATGTCAAAGATGGATGAATATTTGGATGCATACCGTCAGTAGATCGTCGGGATCAAATAGGTAATGTGTAGTTTTTTGTAGAATATTAATCACATCTCCCACATGATGGGTTACGAGTAACTCGTCTTCCTTCATCTGAAATCACAGATCAAGACGTCATTACAAAGTGCTTGGGACGATATATAGTCATCGGTAGCCTTAGCCAAAGCAATTACCTTAAAGATAGCCAAAGCCACATGAAACAAAACTTTTGCCCCCTCGTAGAAAAGGACATCCCAAACACGTAGAGTCGTCTGAGAAAGGGACCGAAATAAAACATGGTAACATGGTTTAGAGAGTTTACAGACAGATGTATAACAAAAAGATGAACAATATATAAGGAAGAGCTTCCATTTGCTCAAACGCAGGCGCCCGGATATCGTTCTTACCTCAGAAGGTAGGCTTTTCGAGAAAAGACAGAGGAACCACTCCGTAGCGACAAGGGAGACATCGAAATCCAAAGCTTCCAAATGGGCAGCTATCCTGCATTTACATGCCAGTTTAGAAATAGCTTGTACTAGTTAGACAATATATGAACTTCAAAACAAATCTAGGCACCTGGGACACTTCTTGGTAAGTAAATCTTTGAACACCCTTTGCTCGACATGACATCCTGACAAGTTGGTCGTGTAACAGTCACTAACTAAAACATTTTCTAAGAGAACAGCTAGCATCCAAAAAGCATCTTCTTCTGTTTTCATCACAAGCAATAACAACGCAGCAACATAGTTTAAGCCCTGCACCGAAACTGTATTAATTCCATGTGTTCTAAATTACAGGTCAGTTCAGCCCACAAAAAGATTAATACCAAAACTATGTAATAACTAGTAAATCATTTTTGTATTCTAAATCAATATTCTTAGAGAAACAAAAGGGAGGAAGAAGAGGATAGAAGAAGAGAGCGACCGAGCGAGAGAGAGAGATGAATTAAGGATAGGATTCAAATGATCGCCGATGCAAATATGCAGGAGTAGAGAAAAATCAGACCAAGAAGAAAGGATGTCGAATACTGAAACATGTCAGGTATATAGTAAACCGATGAAAAACTTCTGTAAACTTACAGAGCAGAGGGCTATGTTAGAGTGAACGAAAAAACAAACCCACCTGACAGTATCCAACATCCGAGTCCCGGAAGGAATACCCAACAAGAACACGTCGAAGAGCGGCATGACCTTCTGGAGTGTCTAACCAAGCATGACCAGGAAAAGTACGCGGCAAGTCCTACACGTATCGATCAAAAAAACAATAGAACAAGTTAAAACAAATAGAATGAACATCCAATCATTCTCCAGATTAAGAGAGAAAATTCCAGGTCCCATCTGCATATGAGGTATTCAAATAAGAGATGAATGAATGGATGGATAAATCACAATGAGGGCATTCATCTTATGGTTACAAGAACAAATTAAAAACTGAAAAGAACAAAAATAGCAAACAACAACAAGAACTAACATTCAATTTATAATCATCTATATATTATGATACTCGAACTTATTATCGGTACCAGATCCCATCTGCATCGTTTATTGAATCATAAAGTTCATCCCTGAAAAGTAGATAATGATAATTGAGGTCTCTTGACTACTTCAAGAATTAATAGCTTCACAACATTTCCTAACATACACTGCTTACTCAAAAGAACAACATGAAGAAATGAACTATACTTCTTTTTATCTTTTGAGTTGTTCTACGGGATAGGTCGTTCAAGACCTTTGGTGTTTATCCATTGGGATCACTTCGTATGGACTTGTTGAGAATGATTCTGATATGTAAAGCTAAATCGATGTGATTTGAAACTAAATGATATCAAAGTGTACAAAATCCTAGTGGGAATCCATCAATAGGATGATTATGAAACTATTGTAGCTGAAAGTGTATAGTCATCCAAAATCAAGGATCGTGAAGAGATCATACCAACAAAGATACCCTTTGAAGGGAAATCAAGCAAAGAACTTACATGATCAATCTGCCTAGTAGCAGGCGTGACTTTCCCTTCAACAGCCTTGGTCAAATCATTGTAATAGCTCTCAGGAACAGTGGATTTCTTCTTTGCAGCTCCGGATAAGGAGAACCAAACCTTAGGGCGAAGAACAGGAGGAATCCCCTTCCTAATCAACTTCTTCAAAGTGATGGCATTAGCAAGAGTGGACAATTTGAGAGAAGATTTGAGAGCAATCCCTTCAGAAACAGAGGGTTCCAAGTACCAATTAGCGCCTTTGTTGGCCTCCAATGCCCACCAAACACGACCCTGTTGCCTAACCTTTTCCCTCACTTCATTCAACACATTAACATCATCCACATTGCCTTCCACTGTGAACCCATATAGATCTTGAAACTTAACTGTGATATTCGCCCTCCTCGCATGGATGCTCGGCCTTAGAACTGGAATCTGAGCTTGCAATTCAAGAGCAATATCTCTTTTGCTTTGAGTCCCAAACATTTCTTGGGGCTATTCCAATAGATCAAGAAAATGGGGGAGCGAGGTTTGGTGGTTTAGGTTATTTTATACAAAGAGGGTAAGATGATTTCGTCAAATAAAGAAACCCCACCTGCCTCAAACCACGAATCGGTCTATTTTGGAGCTTCAATAGGCTGCGCACCTGATCTTCATAGAAATCGATATCATCCCAAGACTTGGATGAAGAAAAAAACGCTATCTAATAAGAAATGTTCTCCAAAACCTCCACGCCATTGCCATCAAATCCGCCATGAAAGCAAATAAACAAATCAACAAACAACAATCAGCCTAAGTAGTGGGGTGTTTCATTAGAAAAAATGAGAAGAAATTGATTCTTCCCACAAGAATTTAGAAACGGAGACAAGCAGAAGAAAAGGTTTAGGTAAAAGGGGAAAGCAGGAAGATAAAACCAGAGATTCTATATGTGAATCATAGCAGAGGCGATAAAGGGTCGAGATTAAACGTGAAAAAAATAAATATCTCTTTTGGAATTTTAGACAAAAATGGAGGGCTGAGCCGTTGCTGGGCACACAAAAATCGGGATTTTTAGGGGAAATAAGAGCTAATAAGAACAAATGGAAGCAAAGCCACGGGATAGGGCTGAGCCTGTGATGAAAAATGGAAGAATTAATTTATATATATATATATATTTATGAAACAAAATAACAAGAAAAATGAAGAAAAAGTCCAAATCGAGCTAACTTCAAAGGGGTCATGAATATTATTTAAAAAATAAAAAATCTGAATTAGAATATTGAAAAATATGGTTTTTTAAAATTCTTTTTTTTTTATGTAACGTTCTAAACTGAATGGAAAAAGATAAGATTTTTAGTTTAATGATTATTTTGAAGAAGAGACAGCTATAGTGACAGACACGATGGGATTATGTTTTTTTTTCAAATTAACATAAATACAGTTCAATTTTGGATTTTATCTATAAATAAAAAAAACAAATACTTTTTAATTTTAAAAAATTTCAATAATACTCTTAAATAAAATTTTAAAAGTTCAAAAAAAATACATTTATTGTTAGTATCAGGTTTAAAAAATATTCGTAAGCTCTAAAAAAAATAACATTACAAAATTTAGAGATAATCTATGAGGAGTGAATAGACGGTTGTCTTTTTTAATAAAGGTAAAAAATGTTAATGTTATCTTTAAAATTTTATGGGTATTTTTTTTTAGTTTGAAAATTATTAATGAAATTTTTTAAAGTTCAAGATATTTATAAAACACGGTTAAAATTTGAGTATATTTTTTAAATAAATTATTTTTTATTATTTTTAGATAAAATACAAAATTTACAACTATTTTTATTAATTTAGTTTTTTATTTGGTAAGATTTTGAAACTTACTACATGTGAAATGTCCAAATTATCCTCGACAACTATGTAACAGCCTCCTATGTTTCTGGTTATTTTATTTTCTTTCCCACCAATGGAAATATAAGAATATAGTTTTTTTTTTAACAAAAAAAAAATCAGATTATAGTATTCATTTACCATAATAATGGGGTTGAAAATAATTTTTTTAATCCAATATTAAATATTTTAAAAATGAAAAAAATATATTAAAAATAAAATTAAAATATTTATTTTTATATTTAAATGACATTTTAGAAAGTTTATAAATTTTTTAAATGTGGAAGAAGGAAATCCACAACTTTTTTCAATAATTTATTTTTGGTTATTTATTAATTCCATTCAGTAAAATTGGTTGGCATAGTGACGTAGAGGTGCAACCAATAAATATAATAAATAGTAGCATAATTAATATTGTTTAAAATATATGTTCATGGAACGCCAATAAAACGAGTATCAAATTCGAACACGTTCCCAATATTTAACACAATTTAATAGACAAAAATATCAATTACCATTTTACCGATGAATCGTTAAATTTTTACCTCATAATTATTAAATTAAAAAAAAAATAAGCGAGATTAAAATTTCATAATTTTTTATAATTATCAACTTTATTTTTATTTTATTAGACGTAAATTTATTGTATTTTTCATTTGGACAAGAAATTTAAACTTTTGACATGGGCCATGAGCTGGCAGGTGGGCCCCACCCGTGTCTTAACCCGGCCCGAAAAACCCGTGTCACGTGCGAACTTCCCTCATCGTTGTCCATAACCGAGAGGGCATGCCAGGGTGGAATGTCTCACACGTGTGATTGCCAACGTCATGGTTTTTGGGTGGACCTGCGACCATGGGGGCCCACTCTTCACAAATTCCGGAAGGTAGTTGGACAGATGTAAAGATCCGGATTATGGGCCGGCCCTTTTCAAACAAAACAAACACTAAACTGTTGGGCCGGATTAATTTAGTGGGTCCCACTTAAACAACAATTCAATCTGAACCGTTGAAATCACTTCCCGAAAATCGACGGACACAAAGAGTACACGTGCATCAACGACAACAGAAGACATCCCACTGACATCGCTGGTTTTGGCTTTAAGACAAATCCCTTCATTTTCACTCAAAAATTAAGGGCGGTTTGGTAATCTTCACCTTTCTTATTTCTCCATTTAATAATTATTTATAATTTTATATAAATTCATAACTAATTTTCATTTAAATTTATAGTCATTTAAAAAATAAAACAGCCCATATTATTATATCAATAGCTTAATAATTAAAATCTATAATTATTTACTCCTAATTCCTGTAATTATGACATTTAATTAATAAATTACTATTTATCTAGGGTAATTAGCATCAAACCTAGAATGAATAAATCATTTAAAAAAAAAGTATTAATCCGATTCCCCATATAAACTTTATTATAAAAAAAAATAAACATAATTCATAGTCACACGACAATAACTTTTATTGCTAATTAATATCGTTGCGTCCGGCAATTAATAAATGTTTTAAATTATTTTGTTTTGTTTCTTAATTTTTTAATTGGAAAATAATTTAAAAAAATATAATAATATTTAAATTATAAAGAAAATAAAAATTTAAAAGTCAACAAGATCCTCGGGCGCAACGCATGGCGTATAAATTTGGACCACGCACTGCAAGGCTATATAGTTTATTACAATATTAATGAATTTGCATGCCCTCCTTTGGGAGATTAAAATAAGTTTATTACTTGAAAAACTCAATTAACCTTAAATTAAACTTAAATAAATCATAATTTATAAATTAAGCTTCTTCATTCGTGTTTTCATATTAATTTAATTTTTTTTACTTGTGATACAATATATATATATATTAATTTTATTTCATTTTTGTAATTATTTTTTCTCTCGAGGTAGGTTTAAAAGTAAATAAATAATTAGATATTAACATTGGGTTTAGTTTTAAAAAATTTATAATTTGAATAATTAGGTTGGGTCTAGAAAATGTCGTGACAACTAACCTAACTCAATCCACGAGCACCTCAGGCTCTCTAAGTCTTGAATGGAAAGAAAGAAGGAATATGACGTGCGGAAGACAAAATATAGGTAAAAAAAAACACACCTTTTTTCACTGACATTATTGGAGACAAGCTCTATCAATTTTAACCTCGTAATAATGCTTCAAAAAACTCAAATGTTAGGTAAGGAATCATGAGCTCTAATCCAAATTATGATACCGCTAAACAAACATTGTTCTGACCAAGTATTTTTGGATTCAATGTTCAAATATTCATGATATGTATACAATAACAACCTTGGATCAAAACCCACATGAAATTAGGAGTAAAACGAAGCAAAAAAGAGGGGTAAAAAGGGAAAAGGAGAGAGAGAAAAAATGCCTGGCCTTGCCATGTACGCCGCCGTGACAAAGTGGGTGTGTGTGTTTTTTTGACGATGAAGTCTTCAAATGGGAGGCAGAAGAAAAGCTTCAAAATCTGCAGAAATGGAGCCTTTCTTTTTCTTTCTCTTCATAGCTGTTTGAAGCTTCTTGGGAAGAAGAAGAAGAACCAGAAGAAGAAGAAGATGAAGAACAACGAGGGTTTCCCGTTGATGCTGTTTTCAAAGGGTTAAATAATAAAGTTTTCATTTTTAATTTTGAAAAACACGACCGTATAGGTTCCTCTTTGTTTCACACGTTGTGGTTCTTCATTTTGTCTTTCTCCTTCCCCATAAATAACCTAACAACACGTCTCCCCTCCAAGATTTAAATCAAAATTTGGCACCAAATAGCTCCGACATAATTAAACTAATCCATTTGGACCTACTCCTCTTAAGGCCCAGTATCCTCGCTTATACAGTCCAAACCCACCGTTAATATATTGTTCGTTTTAGCTCGTTATGTATCGCCGTCAACTCATGGTTTTCTAAAACATGTCTGTTAAGGAGAGGTTTTCACACCCTTGTAAGGAATGTTTCGTTCTTCTCTTCAACCAATATGTGATCTCATTCATTGACCCGAATATATTAAGCTTGATAATGAATTAAAAAAGAAAATTAACGAGAAAAAGGTATTTAATTAGAAATATAATGGGAAATAATCCAGCTAATCATGATTTAGAAGGGAGTATAATAAATCCAAATTAGAAGAAATAATTAATGGGTGGAGGCCCGGCAACTGGATCGTTTTATTCGATTCCATCAATAAATATCATAATTAAAAGGAAAAATCAATTTAATTATAATATATATTTAAATAATACAACCAAGCTCCTGATGGATCACCCTATAATATGCTTAATAGAATAAAATTAAAATTAATTATTTAAATAAAATAAAAAAAAATGGGAACATTTGGATAGCAATGTTCTAATTTTCAGATTCCCATTATTAATTACATATTTATAAATTAGGTACCTTTGACAATATTTAAAATTTCATTAATACCCTTTTGTAAAAATTTCGATAAAAAAATATTCATAAAATTTAAAAATTAATATTAACTTTTACGCGTCTGAATTAGACAAATTTTTTTTTTATATATATAATAAAATTTTAAATAATTAGTACGATTCGTGATCAAAATGAAGCTTGAGCGAAATTTCGACTCGAATAAAATTTGTAAAATGAAAACATAATTAGGGGATATAAACACAAATATTTGAATGAAATATATAAATAAAAATTAGGTCACGTGAGTTGCAAATGGCTTCCTCAACCAACAGCCAGCGATTAAGATGAGATGTGCATACGGCGTTTTGAGTATTTTAAGAAACCAACAAAAATTCAGACGACACGTCGTTTTCTTCTTTGTTTTGTCTTTTTTTTTTTTTTTTTTTTTCAAATTTGGGTGTAAATTGGAAAGACGACAAATCACGCCGCTTCGGACATTGAGAAAGTAATAGTTTAGACATAGTTGAAAAGGGAACATACTAACATTTATATTTACATAACTAAAATATATAAATATTTAGCATATGGTCTAAAAATAACTTCCCAATATTTCTTTAAAAATATAAATCCTTAATTAAATAAATTAAGAGAATACGTTATGAATATTCAAATGATCTGATCGAAACACCATTATCACGACGATCACACAGAATTCTCTTTATAGTACACAATCAAAACAACACCAACATGCACCAAATCACTATCAAGAAATACTAGATACCTTCGAAGAGGGGCCTACCCATTCTATAATGATCTGATCGAAACACCATTATCACGACGATCACACAGAATTCTCTTTATAGTACACGATCAAAACAACACCAACATGCACCAAATCACTATCAAGAAATACTAGATACCTTCGAAGAGGGGCCTACCCATTCTTTTTCGAGTAGACCCTGAAAGGATAAGACGGATCATCACCCATTCTTTTTCGAGTAGACCCTGAAAGGATAAGACGGATCATCATTTCAGGTGAAATGCCAACAAGCATCATGACTGAACTCTCTTCGAGTTGAGTTTGCTCGTCCTTTCTTCGAGTTTGCCCTAAAAGGGGAAAGATTCTCCTGAATGTCAACCAACGAACGTCTATTATTGAATTTCCGATACCCCATTTAGATAAATATTACCTAGGAGTGTAAAATAACAGTGTAAAATAACAAAAATAGGCTTGCATGATTGTAGTTTGGTGGTATACGTGCATATGATTGTACTTTGGTGGGTTATAAAAGTTGACGATAAAAAAAGTAAATAAATAAATAAATAAAATGAGAGAAGAAGGGAGAGATAAAAGTTTAAACACCATAATAGTATTAATATTTATACATAGTAATAGTAATAGTTATTAGGTTGAAATTACAGAACTGCCACTGAGCCATACAGGCATACATTTATGGGATAACGCACAGCTTGCTTCTGCTTCTGAAGTGTATACAATTTCAGTATGGTCGTCGTCTTCCTTCTTAAACCCTAAACCCATTATTATTATTATTATTTATTATTATTCATTATTATTATATATTTATATATTTATCTTAAAAGTTATTTAAACACTCCATTTACTTCTTATCTATTCCCTCACTTTCCGCCGCCGCCACCTTTTCCGCCGCCGCCGCCTTTTCCTCCACCTCCTCCCTTCCACCCTCCTCGTCCTCCTCTTGTATACTCACTCTCTTCATAACCTCCTCCTCCTCCTCCGTACCCTCCACCTCCTCCTCCTCCTCCTCCGCCGTATCCCCCGCCTCCTTTCCCTCCTCCGCCTTTCCCTCCTCCTCCACTGCCACTCCCACCGCCTCCTTTTCCACCTCCGCCGTATCCACCACCTCCTTTCCCTCCTCCGCCACTGCCACTGCCACCGCCTCCTTTCCCACCTCCGCCACTGCCACCGCCTCCTTTCCCTCCTCCGCCAGACCCTCCACCGCCATATCCACCTCCCCCTTTACCGCCACCGCCAGATCCACTACCACCAGATCCACCTCCTCCTTTGCCGCCACCGCCAGATCCACTACCACCAGACCCACCGCCACCATAACCACCTCCGCCTTGACCACCGCCACCAGACCCACCTCCGCCATGACCGCCGCCACCAGACCCACTTCCACCTTGACCGCCGCCGCCAGACCCACCGCCTCCATAACCGCCGCCACCATGCCCATGTTTAGCCTCTTCAACCTCCTGGGCTACATTCTCTGAAACTAGAGGATTATCAAATTAATGATTACTTACGTATCTACATGCAAACATGGATTAAAATCATGGTACAAACAAATACCTTGTTGCTCATCTTCGCTTGTGTGAGCTTCTATAGCCCACGACACCACCAAAGCAGACACAAGCAGAAGACACACAAGCAGAAAACCTTTGGACTTCATTTCTAAAGGGAAAGAACAGAGAAGAACTGGTTAGTGATGTTCTAGAGGACTTTCCTTTGGCTGCTATTTATAGAGCCCAGGCCAGGCTTCACTACAACACAACCCAGCTAAGGGAGTGACAGAACATGTTACATTAAATTTGGGGTTTATTTGAGGTGGCTGTGTGTAGATAAGCCTTTGCCTGGATCAATATCTTTATTCTTGTTTTCTTTTGAGGCATAGCCGTTTACCTTGAGAAGAGACGTGTGTGTGGTTAGAGGGGTCCAAGCGTTCATGTTGTGGCAAATTGTTTCTGAAACTTCCTGTTCTTTTGCCAAGTACTACAATGTGGGAACCTTGTGTATTATGTGTTCTTCCCAAATCTCAACAACGTAGGTGGTTGGGTGGACATTAAATTATTCAATTCTGGAGAATACCCACAAATTTGGATGAATTTTGTAATTTATACTCGATATTAAAGCTAGATTTTTGTTAAAACCCTCTAGTTTGTGCATATTGATCGAGCTCTCGTGGTGGTAAGGAAAAAATAAACATAAGCACGTTTTGCTCCGTGAAATTATTCGAGAAGGTCATCATAATATGATTAATGGGGAAACCGCACCTATTCTGATGTGTGGGTCTGTATCATTCGTTCTTCCTTCCTTCCTTATGGAGTGATTATTAATCGTGAGGATCACAATCCTCACTCCCTTCATATGCCTTGTAAATTCATCTAAGTGGGTTAACTTTATCTAAGTAGGTTTGGGATAGGTTGTTGTGCTCCTACTCGAGCACCTCCTACTCGAGCACCTCTTGGCAAAGTAGGCTGATGGGCAAGAGTGATCTTCAATCAGGATTCTTGCAGATTCTTGCAGGGAGAGAATTATCCTATTCCTTAATGTTTTAGTTCTTCTCCTAAATATTATTGAAATTTACTATGTTTTTAAAGCATTGAATGTCATTTTTCAAATACACCATCCCAAATCCGAAAGGTACATGGGGCTAATTTGAGTGGCTCCAGGATAATTTCCAACATTCTGCTTTAAATTCAGAGATACAGCAGGCAGCATGGTTCAGCAAAACATTCATCATAGTTCCGAAGCAATAGAGTTGAAATATAGTGATTCCCGAGTAAAAGGAGTAAGAAATCAATAAAGCTGCAAAGTTCAAAAAATCCAAAACAATGCAATCATGATACCAAAACCAAGCAGAGCCTACGACGATTCATTTCATTTAGCTTTTGGTCTAAAGATAGTTTAGAATATTGCAAAGGGTTCGACTTCTATTAATCATTCCACTCCAGAAACAAGGACCATAGCAATGTTATCTTCTTCCAGGTTTTACACACAACAAGAAAATAGTAAAGCGTTTGAAGACTTCATGTTATTCGGTTTCATGCAGAGGATAACATGTCACACAATCAATTGCTTAGAAAGACATCAGATATCTGCAATTGAAGATCAAGTAATCTAACATATGTGGCGTAGGAGGACTCATTTCTTCCCACTCTTCTTGAGTCCAGCACCTCCAAATGTCCCCTTCTGTTGGGCCTTTGCTCTAAGCTCCCTGAGCGCCTGCATAACATCATCAAGCAACTCAAAACTATAGTTCGTAGTAATCTTCGACACAACCGATCAATCGATCAGAGGAAACGTTGAAGTTCAAGATCTCACCTTTTCCTCATCCTTCTTCTTTTGCATATTGGCCATATCAACCTGTTGACAAAACCCAGTAAAATTCCAACAGTAGTTACGAAAAGTAACACAGGCACGGGCACGATACAGAGTGGAGAGTCATTCTACTGACAACAAACAATCTGAATTCTAACAGAGAAAATAAATTACATCGATACCAGAAGTTGCGTCCAAATCCGAACAAGGAAGAAAACAGACCTACGACATAGGACCTAAAGATAATGAATTCAAAGCATACCTCGTCGTATTCTTTCTTATCAGCCTTGGGTTGCTTCAGAGGCTTTGCTTTCCCTCCTGTAAAGAAAAACAACAAAATCGATTCTCTATATAACAATTTAAATCGGGAAAAAAGGGGATTATATATCACAATATAGCCAATCGTTTCGCAATTGTCTTCTAATCCAATCGATGATACTGCCTATGAAATTGAAATAGAAAGCTCAAATTTTCCATAACCTTGAGGAAACAGATCATACCTTGCTTGGAAGACATGGCTGAGATAGTGCAGGGATTTGGCCCGGGTCGAAGAGCACAAAGAGGGATTGCAGCGACCAGCTACTATTTATAGAGGCCCATAAAGTATTGCACACGTTAGTAACATGATTTGTTCATAAACTTACAGCATACATAATTACATAACTTGGCCTCAAAACATTGAATTTCTGTTCGATGACTGATTTAAAAGGAACGAACAAGAGAATTCATCGATAACGAGAGAGGAAAAAAAAAAAAAAAAAAAAAAAACTAGGATCTAAAATCAACGATCTCCATCTTAATAGAAAACATAGAAATCTCACCTAACGCATCAACATATCATATAACCCTCGACCAAGAAACAATTATCGGAAAAACGCAATATTTCAAGCAAATCCAAGGAAGAGAATAAACGAACAGAAAAGGATCAACCGCACATAGAAGTGGGAAAATCGGAATCAATATATGACAAAGAAACATAATATTAACCTTCAGAAACGGAATTAGGTTACCTTCACCAAAGAAGAGAAGGCAAAGAAGAAGCCGGTGGAAGTGGAGGCAAGAGCGCAAGAATGGAAGCCCTAGGTTGCGTTTTCCATTTGTATACGGAGAAGGTAAAGTCGGGTCCCGAATCTAACCCGAAAGATCTTGGGCCATTGAACCAACTTGCTATTGTTGTCAACACAGGCCCGGCTCAGGAATAAAAAAAAAAAACAAATAAATTAATTAAATATTCATAATAACGATATTATTATTTTCTCAAAATAAAAAAAAAATAAAAAAAAATCTCCCTCAATCGAAACTAAACACATATCGTTGTTACGAAAAACTAAATATTTTTTTTCTTATAAAGGTGGGAAAACATCCCCTAACATACGCATTTTAAAATAATGGGGCTAATGACGATATGTAACGGGCCAAAACTGATAATATCTGCTAGCAATGGGCTTGGGTATTACAAATGGCATCAGAGCCAGATTTTGGGCGGTGTGCTAGCGAGGACACTGGCCTTGAGCCCCAACGGGAGTAGATTGTGAAGTCCCACATTGGTTGGAGAGGTGAACAAAACATTCCTTACAAGAGTATGGACACCTCTCCCTAGTAGAAGCATTTAAAAACTATGAAGCTGATGACGATACATAACGGGACAAAGCGAATAATATCTACTATCATTTGTAATAGCTTGAGCCCCTAATGAGGGTGGATTGTGAGGTCCCATATCCCTTGGAGAAGGGAACAAAACATTCCTTATAAGGGTATGGACATCTCTCCCTAGTAGACACGTTTTAAAATCGTGAGATTGACGACGATAAGTAATGAGCCAAAGCGGACAATATCTGTTAACGTGGACTTGATTTGAAGTCTGTTATTTAGATCTCATAAACAAAACTTATCAGATAGAACAGAAGGGATAGAACACTGTCTGTGAGAAGGGAGAAAAAAAATGCAAACTTTATGTGATTTGATAAGAGACATAGTTTCTTCAAACAATTTATACAACAAATGGAAGTGTTTGTAAAACCTGTACGCTTTATTTTATAAGCAGAGCACAAATGCTTCTCGACAAAAAAATGGTATCAGAGAACACACAGAATTATGCATCACAGCCCATAATGTCTCGGGCCAAAGACATCCCAACAGGATATGACCTATGCAATCTTGTTCTTCTTACAGGAAGCTTGTCACTGCTGCCGTTGTCATGGCTGTTTCCCTTCACTCCATTTGGCACTGCCGTGATGCTGGTGTCTTTAGTTTCAGCGATGAACTGCAGTCCCTGAAACAAATATTGGGCTCTTCAAAATGCTGTCCAGAAATAGATACAACTTTTTCTTGCACTATTCTCATACCTTGAGGGAGTTCTCCTCATACTTGATCGTTGCAGTCTTCTTTGCCTGCAAAGAATTACTCACGGGGAAGAGCTTGTCGGTTATGCGGTCTTTGGCGTCTCCAGCAGCTTGACATAGATACCAGAGTCCAGAATTTGTGATGTCCTGTTTCTTTTCGAGAACCTCGAGTTTTCCTTCCTGTTAGTTGTTCGGGTCAGTGGACGTTCAAGAACAGCTCGGCCTGTGGTTTGCACCCTAGGAAAGAGTTTTAAGGTAGTGAGTGACTCACCAATTGTGAGACCATTTGATGGATTGTTTCAACATCAAAACCAATTTGAGAAAGGTTGGACTTAACCTCCTCCACCTGCATGCAGATAAAGTTTCAAATGAGTGGCTCAACCGAGTATGCTCCACAAAAATGACTTATTTCACAAGGACAATGGGAGAAATATCAGTGTTGTAAACTGAAATGGATATCCCCTACATGGTCACGTTACTTACTCCTCGCTTCTAAGAGTGAAGACTATCCTCACAGACCAACATTGGTCAATTCAGCATACTTTGTTCTCACTCATGTTTTTTAGAAAAATTCCTAGGAGGTCACCTAATATAGAATTGCTCTAAGCAAAGCAGATTTAGTTTTAGAGTTCGTATGATTGAGCCACCGAAAAAGAAGGTGCATCTTGTTAGAATAGGTAGTAACTTTCGATTCTTTTAAGCCTTTCTTAGTCATCCTATCCCCAGGATCACTCTCATTCAGATATGGTCCTGATTCATTCATGTACCCCTCCTTTATTCGGGTGGCACATACCCACCCGTTTCTGCCTTAGTTCGTCCCTGAACCACATCTTATTGGGAGAGGTATCGATACCATTTGTAACGATCCATGCCCATGATTTGGGTCATGATTGGAATCTCTATTTGGTATCTGATGGCCCCAACATTCCCCTACATCCCCCGTGACATGGTCACATTACTTACTCCTCACTTCTAACAGCAAATGCTATCCCCACAAACCACTAGAGATCCTTTCAGCATATTTTGTCCTTATAAGGGTGTGAAAACCTCTTCCTAGCAGACGTGTTTTAAAAACCTTGAGGGGAAGCCCAAAGAGAATAATATCTGCTAGCAATGGGCTTGAGCTCTTACAAAATCTATTCTGAATCTAATTAGATAGTTCATACAACAAAAAGTGTGGTTCGAGCTTTAACGACATCTTTGTGTGCTTACCTAAGAATTATTATATATAAGGAAGAAGGTAAGGTCTTACATTATTTGCTATGAGATTTGTTGTTTCGATCTCCTCATCCAGCCTCCAATCCAATTTCTCCAACCTCTTTGTCAGATGACTCCTTGTTGACTAAACACAAAAATGGTTTAAATTTGAAGTTATTGCATTAAACATGAACTAGCTTTCAAGTTCAAGGTCATTACATAATATCTAACCAGCCACTTACAGCCAGTGCTTCGTGCACATGATCCAGTTGTTTCGAGACAGTCGACACAGCATTTTCCATGTTTTGCTTTGTCACAAACATTATGTCAGAAAATGACCATCCCTGTCAGATAGTAGAAAGGAAATAAAAATGTATTTCTACATAGTACTTAACGGTACGCCTTGTCGATTAATATGTTTTGTTTTTTGGTGAACCAAAATGAAATAGTTTTACCTTCCACCACATGTAACAATACCCCATTGCTCCAACAGCGGCTGCTGGCATCAAGTAAGAAGCATAATTCCCTGAAAGAAGAAAAGATCATTATGCTAACATATCTGGGCATCACGAGCTTTTCTATGGGTTCCAGACATGTCCCATAGAAATTTTCCAGCTTAAGCTTGAGTGGCCTAAAACTTTGGATTTCAGACAACATGATGTGATTGGGTAGGAGACTATGAAACCAACCGTTCTCTTTCCAACAGTTATACATCCATACTATAACAGCTCAAGCCCACCGCTAGCAAATATTGTCCTCTTTGAGTTTCCCTTCCAGGCATTCCCACAAGGTTTTAAAACATGTCTGCTAGGGACATGTTTCGACACCCTTATAAAAAATGCTTCGTTCCCCTCTCTAACCAACGTGGGATCTTACAATCCACCCCCTTTAGGGCCCAGCGTCCTTGCTGGCACACCACCTGGTGTCCAACCCCTTTTGGGACTCAAACTCCTCGCTGGTACATCGCCTGATGTCTAACTCTGATATCATTTGTAACAGTTCAAGCCCACCGCTAGTAGATATTGTCCTCTTTGAGTTTCCCTTCCAGACTTCCCCTCAAGGTTTTGAAACGCGTTTGCTACGAAGAGGTTTCCACACCCTTATAAAGAATGCTTCGTTCCCCTCTCTAACCGATGTGACATTTCACAATCCACCCCCCTTCGGGGCCCATTGTCCTTGCTGGCACACCGCCTGGTGTCCACCCCCTTCGGGGCTCAACCTCCTCGCTGGTACATCGCCCGGTGTCTAGTTCTAATACCATTTGTAACAACCCAAGCCCACCAGTAGTAGATATTGTCCTCTTTGGGTTTTCCCTTACGGGCTTCCTCTCAAGGTTTTAAAATGCATCTACGGGAGAGGTTTCCACACCCTTATAAAGAATGTTTCGTTCCCCTCTCCAATCGATGAGAGATCTCATCGTAGCCAAATTTCATTAAATGTGATCACCTAAACATACTTTTCTTTGTTGAAATCTCAAAAGAGCCAAGCTTCAGGAATTGAAAAAAAGGTGACTAAGCCCAGGCAAAACCAGAGATGCTAAATTCAGAAAGTTTGAAGTGTTTCAGTTCTTCTGAAACTTACACTTCTTTCTTTTCACTAACAATGGATGATCACAATATTTTTCAATAAGAGCATACAGAGAAAGAAGACTAAAAACCAGTCCATACCGCTAGAAGAAGAGTTTCCATTAAAGACAGTTACAGGACCAGATACTGTCAACTCCCTGATCTCTTGAGCCAGTTGCCGAATCTGAATGAGTATACAAAGCAATAACAAGTATGAGTTTTAGAACAACGAATCCAATTAACAGAGAGAGTTCTAAAAAGTACAAACCTGGGCGGCGAGAACAGCAGTATCATACTTGTAAGGTGTAGGAGAGAGGTCCTCCTCCGTCACACCCTTCAGTAATTCCTGAAGTTGTGATATCAAATCAGACAATCGCCCACTTCTTAAAACAACAGAACCAGTTAACCCTAATGAATCATACACAAACCCAACAGTCGTCAGAGAAGAACATCGATGGTAGCATAAATGAGATCGTAAAAGGTAAAATCTGAGATGGGAAATGGGAAAAACCTGCTCCAACGAGGATGAGAACCTTGGACGTTGAAACCCCAGTTTGTAATGCCATCTTCACAACCCCTTTCTTTCTCGCGCGCTGGGAAAGAGGGGCAATCTTTTTTTCCTTCTTTATTTGTAGGCGCAAGCGGAGACGAATAGCCAAGGTGAAACTTTGACCACAAAAGGAGGAATTAGGAGCAATAATACGCTAAAGGGCAGTAATTGTACAAACCCCACGAGAAAAGTGACTTTCATTTCACCGTAACAAGTTTCCAAGCTGCCTTATGTAGCTTTTCCTCTGATTTTCGTTTCCTCGTTCATCGCGGGCCTTGCTCATCGACCCAATGCTTCACATCTGCGGTCATATCCCAAAAGGGTTGCTGATTGGCAAGGCAATTCCGATCAATTTGGCTGAATCTGAAAAGACTGTCAAAATCCCAATTGTTGGAAACGTTGATATTCCTTCCTCGGATGTCAAACCGGGTGATTCGGGTGTTTTAATTCCTATAGTAATTGGCTTGTTCCAGTGGAGATTTCTGATAAACGACGTGCTTCTGTTCCGGTGTATGCTTTGTTGATTAGGGATTATCACAGAGTTCTAAATCATCTCAGATTCAATCTTAAGTTTGTGTAAGTTATCCGGTTTTGTTACCAATGAGTTTTGTAGCTTTTCTGCACTAAATTGTGATGGACATGAGCTTGAATATCTCTTTTTCTTCTCCTCCAGTCATAAGAATTTCAGAGCACCATATTTTTGATAATCAACGTAGTAGAAGAAGGTGAATGGATACCAGTTGCGTGCATCACAATGGTAAGTTTCTTGTTGAAGGATCGGGATATCATCAACCTGTTATATTGTAGCCAAACATCTAAGGTCAAGATTTCTTCATCAACATTTCAGCTTGCAGCTTGTGCTAAACTTTCTCTCGATGTTTTGCTTTTGGTTTCTCCAAAAGTTCTCATATGATTTCTCCAAAAATTTTCCTACCAATGTAGGACTCAAAATGTATTCCTTACTTATAAACTTATGATCAACCCTTTAATTAATTGACGTAGGATTCCTCTTCCAACAATTCTCAACAATCGATGTAGGATTCCTCTTCCAACAATTCTCAACAGTCTCCGGTCCAAAATCTCAGGGAACAACCTCATGGGCAGCAGGGTTTGGATGATTTTGAGATGCCATGGAAGTGGAGCAATATTGGGAATCTGCATATGCACCTAATTCAGAACATTCTACAAGTTGTTCTGTTTCAAGCCAACTTATCATCCATCGACGTTGCAAATTTGCAGCCAGTTGCTCATGCCGTATGCAAACGCATACTTGAACGACAGGTTGCCACTGCCCACTGTCCGTGGCTTCACATTTCAAAATGCCGATGTAATCAACACCTGCTCGAGAATTACGGTGTAGCAGCGACGTTCATAAAAAAGTTGAATGGAAATTTCATCTCCGTGATCTTTTTTTTTTTTTTGAATTTAACCCTTATAATTTTAAATGCTTGAATCAGTCCCTAAACTATTAATAAAATTTTATCAAACCATAAAGATTAAATTCTATCTTTAAAACTACGACTAACGAACTCTGTTCTCACATCTAACGAACAGAGTGCATATGAGATAAACTTGGCTTGAAATTAGAACATGGAGCAAAAAAACAGAGAAACAAAATTTGGTCTAATGAGTAAACTTGACAAATCACTAACCGGATGCTGTTCTCACATCTAGATTCTGATTTTGAGTATTATATCAAAAGAAGATGTAATAGGGAGTGTTGCAGACGATCTATCTATATTGAATCATGTCCTATGAAAAGCCAGGAAACAGAATTTAGAACGTCTGGGAAAAGATGGGATATGGAAAGATTCTGTTACAGCTCAGATAGATTAAGACAGCTTGAGGTACAGACAGGTGATGAAAATGGCAAGTTCAACATTGTGGCAAGCCTTCATGTTAGACAAGCTGATTGAATATCACCGCCCTAGAACACAAAACAAAGGACAGTCAGACAGCAAGAACTAGAAATACGTAACAGCAAACTTCTTGTTTGGTGACATTGATAACTATCTCTCGACTTCAAGAGCTCAAAACTGGTAAAGAGGATAACTCCATTTTTAATTAGACAACTTGGCCATCCTAGACTTGAACCAGAGACCTTGCCCATCAAGTAAATCATCTTATCCATGTCCAAGCATATATAAAATAAATGATTGATTCAATGTAAAAAAAAAGTGAGCATAGCAGATTCTTTTTTCCAAAGTTATAATTATCCATTGCACGGAGTTCCGTTCTTACATATACTCAATACTCAAGTAGGCTTACAAAGTTGATAATGTTCAAGTGGTTTCTGGATCGGATCGTGTCAGACCTTGTGATGGGGATCTAGCCCCCCAAAATATTGATACTTTTTATGTCCAAAAAGTAACAAAGTTTAGCCTATGTTCTTGTTTATATCCCTGATTTCACTCCTATTTCCACGGTACTTGATGGTCAGAGTAATATAATTGAGTTTGCCACCCCATCTATATGAAGTAGTGAACCAAATACTTGAGATCAAAGTAAATTTTGCAAAACAGCAAACAATAAGCTATTTAGAAGCAAAAAATTTTCGGCAAGGATCTAGTAATCTGTAACCCCATATAGTTGCAGAATTAAATTGTATATATAATCCATTAACACTTCAAAAGACAACAATCTACAAACACAGAGAACTGAATAGAATGCCATAGTTTATTACTTCATTCCAAATACAATAATCTCATCTAACCTATTGATGATATCATCGCCTATGGTTTTTTTATTCTTTTTTGTCTGAAGGGCGGGGCAGGGGGGTATGCAACGCCTAGGACTTAAAAGGTGAAACTCAAAAAACAACTCAAGTCATTCCTTCCTGCTTCCCGATCCTCATCTAGTCTCGTCTTTGCCTACATATAAAACAGGGGAATGTAGTTTTTTAATTAACTATTTGAATAAAGAATGGAAGGTTTTCTCATAAATGACCTATTCTAGTAAGAAAAAAAAAAAACTACAAAGAGAAGGTTTAGGTCTTAAATCTGATCCAAGTACGGGACATGAAGGGCGAAGAAAAGAGAGAATGAAACATTATTGTCTGTTAAGCTCGTTTGCATCTTAATTTGAGATAGCCACTTGATGTCATAAACTGTCCACTAGGAGGAAAAAATGATCAACTTATTATGCATGCATGTTATTATATAATTCCGTTCAATTGTATCTGTTTTATACAAGTTCATGGGCACCAACTCACCAGAGCAACAAGAAGGCAAGAAGAACATCAATGGGCCTATAAAGTGTGCTAGCTACCTAATTCAAGAGTAAAAAAATCCACTAGTTAGACAACCTAGAAGAAGATCCACTTCTGCTTTCAAAACATAAAATCAAGAAAATTACGGAGTGGGATAAAGAATCTATGTTTACAAGTTAATAGTAAGAAAAGCTCATGAAGAGATATCATATCACTAGAGTTAACAGATCCAACTTTATGTACGCAGGAAATTCTTATGAACAATTACAAGCTACTTGGCATGATAACCCGTATTGGCACTAAATTTAACCCATAGGAAATATTTTCATGGTGTAGCTCCTGATGGTTCATAGACGTTAGCAAATTTAATCAAAGAATAGTAGCATGGATCTTTCTTCCTCCAGAAGCATGCGGTTAATGGGGCTAATGTATCCACTAAACTGTAATACAGATATCAGTACTTCTAAATATAATTGATCAGTACCCCCACTCGAACTACAACTTCCTTTCTTGATTCTTGAGAATAATTATTAAGCTGAAATTCCCGTAAATTGTCACTTACAAGCTGTACAAAATTATTATATAGTCCTTTCCTATATCGATCTAGCTCATGACAGATCAAGAAAGTTGAGAACTAAATTATCAGTTAGCGCACCTTCGGGAAGCCAACCGCAGCTGCGGCGTGAGATAGAGAGCATTGAAATCATCAAAGCTGCGGACGACGCAGAGTGAAACGGCATTATCGACTCCAAACAGAAGCTCATCTCAGCCGCACACCTTCATAAGCCAAATACATCACCATACATAATAATTGAAACATTTCTCCAGTTGGAGAAAGAGAAGGAAAAGAAAAAAACTCAAGCAGCTATAGACTCGGAATCTTTTCGCGCTTTTCATGGACGCAAGAGCATTTAGTCAACGCACCTGAAAGTTCGATGAGAGAGGGGCTTGTTAGTTGCCATTCGAAAGGGAGAGCCTGACGATGAACGGGCTTGAGAACCAATGTGAGCAGCAGCACGGCGAGCAGAGCCGGAAAGTGATCGGAAAACGGATCTAGCGCCAATTGAGGCCATCGTTACTCAGAAGAAATGATAGAATCTGAAAGAACTCGAGTCTTGCTTCGTTGCCTGCGAGGGTTAATGCTAAAACCCTACTTTCAGTCTGAGAGGTTTCTACTGTGGGAATAATTCCTTGGAAAGGGGTGATTTCGTAATAATTCTAAAATCGAGGCCCTTTGTTTCAGTAAATAATGCATAAACCAAGGCCTTTTTAATAAAAAGAAAATTAATAAAAATAGTGAAAATGGATGAAAATTGTTTGAATTAATAAAAGAAACCTTATTATGGCATTACGCAGCGCTAGGGAAGAAGCGCGCGAGCAGCATTGGGCGACTGAGCGCACCCAACGAGTTCAGCTCTTAGGCAAAATCCAATCCGAAATTCACCTGCTACTTTGATTTGAAGCGCCTCTAATCTCTGTTCCTCTACCTCCTCCTTTTTCCCTTCCGTTTCTCGATCTTCGTGATTAAATTATTGCCTAATTTCCGAAATATAATGCTGTAGTTACTTCGGCTGAAGTGGGATTTCGAGTTGTAGCGCAGATTTTGTTATTCTAGGGTTCATGGCTTCACTGTTCAAGGTAAATTGCTTCGTTGTTTATTTAATTTTATAGTCAATTCGTTTTCTGCTCCATTGGGTTTATGGGGTGTATTAACGACCTTTACTAGTTCTATTAGGGCATGTTTGAGAGTTTATATGAATTGGATTTGGGAAAAGTTTTGTGTCCATCGATTTTGTTCGTTGCGAGACTCATGTTGGTTCCAACTGTGTTGCCCTTTTAGTTTGGGGGACGGTGGTGTTGGTTGCAGGTGTTTCAAATTGGCTTTTACGTTTACTCCCCCGGTCCTTTATAAATCCCCAATAAAAAAAAATGGATAAATGCTTTTGTTCTTGATATTCGTTCTATAGCTTCTGATGGATGTTATGGTTGTGTGGCCATTGTGGCTTAAATATTTGAAGAGCATTAAAAGCTTCAGTTACTTCGATTGGGAAATCTATTGGAAGGAATAATGTTGCACATATGTAATGAGATGATAGATAATGTTTCTATGATTCTATATGTGACAATCTTCGTGCTTTCAACTTTATCATCTGCAGGACCCATCAAAGCTCTCTGTTTATCGGGATAGAAGATTTCAGGGAACACAAGATGAATTTGAACATGCACTACTGTCTTCAACCACCGTTTATGTGGGAAATATGTCCTTTTATACGACTGAAGAACAAGTTTATGAGCTCTTTTCTCGAGCTGGAGAAATTAAGAAGATAATCATGGGTTTGGATAAGAATTCGAAAACACCTTGTGGCTTTTGTTTTGTCCTGTAAGACTCCATAGCTCTTCCTAACTAGTAGAATATCTACTTTTTATCAATAATCTGCCATTGAAATTATTTACTATACTTATTTATGTCTTTGCTGTTTTAAACTGCCCGATGTTGATAGGCCTCCCATTGATATCGCTTGATATGCCCTCCCACAATTTCACCACCTGTTTAGTGCAAACCATTTTGAATATTTGAAGGTGGTTGGGTGGAAATTGAATGATCAATATTAGATCCATTTCATTCCAAAATTTTAAAGGGATGGGTGCCTTTTAAACTTGAGACTGTTAACTCATTTCATGCCTTTCATACTCATTCCTGCAAGAAATTATATACATATATCTGCCTCTAAGCCTTTCAAATTATGGGAAAATCTCTTAATTGTTGTTTATCTTATCTTTTCTTTTCTTTATTAGATACTATTCTCGGGAGGATACTGAGGATGCTGTTAAATTTATAAGTGGAACAATTCTTGATGATCGTCCTATTCGTGTGGATTTTGATTGGGGATTTCAGGATGGCAGACAATGGGGCCGTGGTCGAAGTGGTGGGCAGGTACTGTTTCTGACCTATGTTACTTTCACGACTCGGAGTCTACCATCACTTCCTGTTTATTTTCTTTTGCTTTTTTGTACACAGGTGCGTGATGAATATCGAACAGACTATGATCCTGATATCCTTTTTTCTTCTAATACTGTTACTCACGTCATAGATTATAAACCCTTGAGTCTGATGCTCTGTTGCATTTTTTTGGTACCATTTAATAATTCAATCTTCATTTGTTGTCTTCTTTCGTTCTCTTTATATATATACGACTGCAAATATATTGTTGATTTCTATACCTTTTTTTTTTTTTTTTTTTTTTTTTTTTTTNTCCTAAGAAGCTCAAACACACGTCATGTCAATTTCTAAAATAGTAGAACTTATTGGGACACATTTTTATAGAATATATGTGTATGTATTGGTATTGGTAATACTTCATAATAGATAAAACATGTAAATTTACATACACAAAATATACTTCACAACAAAAAAAAAAAAAAAAAAAAAAAAAAAAAAAAAAAAAAAAAAAAAAAAAAAAAAAAAAAAAAAANCAAAGTCAAGTCAACTAGCAATACAGAATTATTTGGCTGGCTATGGCTTGAGGAAGAAGTTGTGATCCTTATACTTTAGGAATGATCTATGTCTAAGGGTTAGAATATGTTATAGGTCCCTCTTTTGTTTTCCCCACTTTTTAGGTTGGGCTTGTATGGACTAGACTTTAATTTATTTTTTTCTTGAGCCATAGCAATTAGACATGTTTTTTGGCATGTTGGACATGTGTCTGGATGAATCTGTGTCCAGCGAAGTGTACATGCTTCCTACATTACAACTATTGTAGGAAAACATCTCCAGAGGGGTCCATAACTGCATTTGTGAGAATGGTCAACTTGCATCACTTATACTAAAATGCGGGGGTAGGCGTTTAAGTGCTTAGACTGGGTTTCAAGTGTTAAAAAAATTGTTTTAAGTACTTGAAAAGTCATTCCAAATAGGCCCTTCAGCTAACCCAAAATGAACTTGATTAGTATGTTGAGCCGTGTTACTTTAACGACTTTCACCCTACTGAGTTCCTTGTTGTGGCCTGTCGTTCCTCAAATGGCGGCATGTGATACACACAAGTTATAAACTTTTGTTGATTTAATATCATAGCTCCATTCATATGTAAAGGCTTTCTAAAAATGCTAACCTTTTGGCTCCTCACGTCCTTTAAATTTCTCATCTCCGTTTAGTTTCCTTAATTTATTGAACGTAGAGGTGGTTATGGAAAGTTGGTTCAGAAAGAGTTAGAAGCACAGAGGCAGCTTGTGGATTATGGTACTGATTCACTAGGCTCTATGCCGCCAGTCATGTCTCAGCGTAAGTTGCTATGAGGAATTCTATGCATAAACATTATTGATTTGATTGGCCTTTATCTTCATGTTTTTCTTTTTCCCTGCAGATGGAAACCATGGTGGAAGCCACGGACATGGGTATCGTCATGGTAGAGGTATCAAATTTCTAAAGCTGTTTAATCCTACCTTGAATGATAATTTATTTGCATTGTTTTTTTCATATTTGTCCAATTACATTACTGTTGTTTCAAAAACTAGATTACCACCACCGTAAGCGCCACCGGGACGATGATCGCCATGCCCATGAAAGCTCTAAGAGAACTTCAGATTTTGAGTCTAGAAGAAACTCCAATCATGAATCCAGACCGGTAATTTTTAAATAATGCCTTGTCGTAATTCATCTTTGTGTGCTTAAATTTTGACGTAAAAGGCACCAGATGCTTACTGCCATTCTTTCTGCATAACAAATTAATCCATAGCCATACTATGCGATGCTGTTCTATCACCAGACCATAAAACAATTCTTATGTACACTTCTTTTCTGTGATTTTGGCTGTACAAGTTCCTATGCTTCAGTATTTGACAGTATATGCTGTAACAGGAGAAGAATCCAAGGTTTCGGGAGAGTGGCGATTCTGATGAAGAGGATGACGATGATCGAAAGCAGCGACACTAACCAGAGTGTCGTCGTCATATTATCATGTGAGGAACCTTAAATTGGCATTGCTTAGTTCAGCACAAATGATAAGGGACGACAAAACTAGCGAGTTATCTTTTTTTCATGTCACGAGGTACTTTTTCTTAGTTTAATGAAGGAATGGCTTTAATTGGTGTCATTGTCTGTGCTGTTTATTATAAGAATCAAGTAGGCATGTTGTCGAACTATGTTATAAAAGATAAATTATACAATTCTGAACAGAAAGTACTATCAGCTAGTGTGCTTTTTTTTTTTTTTTTTTTTTTTTTTTTTTTTTTNTTGAATGTAATTGAGAGGGAAAATTACTATTCGTTTTAGTATCAAAACTACAATTTGTTTTTGTTTGTGTTTTTTCCTGCTTTCAAAGGAAGCTTTCCCATGAGAGGAAATTTCAGGATATGGTTTAATGGGAGGCAGGTTTCCTATGAGGGGAAATGGTTTGATTGAATTAGCTAATAGTGTTGAAAAGTCTAGCCTAACGAATCTGATGTGATTGGAAAGGTCAACTAATTAAGGCCTTACTTCTTAATCCCTATTTCTCGGAAATCTCTCTCCATTCCCTCCAAACAAATTAGATGAACATCTTTAATTAAGGTTGTTTGTCTCGACTACCCTACTCTACTAGACCTCTATAACTCCTAATGGTGATAGCTAAAAGAAGAGATCAATACTACTACCCTACAAACAAAAAAGGTACTTTAAACGTGTAGAATTTCAAATTTGTGATCCAACTTTTGTTAAGATAAGATTTGCATCGTTTCTTATCCCATCGCACATAGGCGACAAAATTGGTAGGAAAGATGTAAAAAAAAGCAGAGCCATAACAGAAAAGAGAGGCTACAAGACAACACAGAAATGAAGCCGAAGCCTTATTTATGAACAGAAAGATTACGAGATGGTCTCAAACTTTGAAAACAAAACAAAAGGTCTCAAACTTTGAAAACAAAACAAAAGGGAGCAGAAAAGAATGGAAGATAAGAAGATGGAAAGAAAAAGTTGTGTAACTTAGGACCCATTTGGAAGATGGATGGTTTGGACTATGTGTGCTCTGTACACTGAACTGGTCGCCAGGGTACTCAACAGTTTTGATTCATATAATTCTAAGTACATTGTCAACATGGAAGAGTGCTATGAACAGAATCACGTCGTTAGGCGTAGGTGACTTCATTACGTCCCGTTTGAGACTAGTTGATTGTTTTATGCCATTAGAAGTTCCAGGCATGATTGAAGACATCTGTTAAGACTCATGGACCTCCACAATAGTATAATATTGTCAACTTTAAATCTAAGTTCTCGTAACTTTGCTTTTAGTTTCTTCAAAAACCCTCATCCCAACGAAGATGTTGTTTCTTATAAACTTATGATTTTCCTCTTAACTAGTCAACGTGGGATTATTTCTCTCAATAATCTTCAATAGCTTCAATCCCTCACAACCTTCATATCTACTACTCACGAGCAGGTTGGCAATCACGA
Source organism: Cucurbita pepo subsp. pepo (assembly GCF_002806865.2). Lineage (NCBI taxonomy): Eukaryota > Viridiplantae > Streptophyta > Magnoliopsida > Cucurbitales > Cucurbitaceae > Cucurbita > Cucurbita pepo. The sequence goes on from NC_036642.1 coordinate 9,909,519, forward strand.
TGGATGTCCACATGACGCAGTCTAAGACGCCTCTACAAAAGCAATTAGATCGAATCTTTTACACTTAGTATTGTAAATCATACCCTTTTCTAGAGATATTCTAATGAGTTCTATTCATTTATTTTAACGGTCTATAATAAGTCGTTTTTTGACATTGATTTTAGTGTAAGGTTTAATCACACGGGTTAATTTTAATTTTTAAAATCATATAAACTAAATTTTAGGTTTCTTTTTTTTTTTTTTTCAATTTTTAACTTTTAATTTTGGAGGGGAATTATTGTAAATTGGAAAAGATTGAGGGATGAGAGNCAAGGGAGTGGGGCCCGTGGGGGAAGCAGAGCAATCTGAGATTAAGTGTGTGAATTGCTGAAAGATACAAAACACTGACAAGTGGGCCCGGGCTTTGGCCAGCTGTCACCCTCTCCCATTTTTTTTTCTTCTCTCTTTATTTATTTATTTTTTCTTATTTTTAATTCAATGCTTTCTATTTAGGTTTGGTATTTTCTTTTCTCAATTTTATTTTTAAATTTAACATTTTTTAATAAAATCTTTTTAATTAAAATACTATTTTTTAGTCTACTTTTAATAAATCTTAAAATTAGTTTGTAGTGTCAATTTATAGTTAAATAAAATGAGTTTTTTTTTTTTTTTTTTTTTTTTTTTAAGAGTACATATGAGTTATTATGTAGTTATACTCAATAAGTGTTTCATATTTGAAATATAGATTTGTTTTGATTAGCCACTTTGTGTCATACGTTTTTCGGTTTATTATGTTGAACACACTATTTATTAACATTAATCGAGAATAGATTACAAGGCACTAAGTAGAATCCTATTATATTTTAACTTCTTATTCTAATCCGAGAAATTCTTGAATGTGGCTCTCTTTCTCCAGAATATAGTATTTAGTTTCTCTCTACCATCAAATATTCTAAAAATTGCAGTTACATTAATAAGAAAAATTATTGAAATGAAATCACAACGATATGATTATCAGTTAATAATCGTTGGATGTAGATTTAAAAACCTTCCTGCTTTCTAATAGTTACTAGATATACAAAGTCGAGATACTTCTACGTTTTCTCAGTGGCTTATCAATTATATAAAGTCGAGATACTTCTACGTTTTCTCAGTGGCTTATCAATTATATGCAATGGATAACCCTCTTACAAAAGCAAGAAAAGAACCAACTTTAGATGATGATGTAATGCAGCACATAATTAACGTTGTCAAGTTCATCCAAGAGCTGTCGGGCTGGTCAGAAGAAATGATGAACCCATCAAGCGCAGGAGGGTGGTATTCTAGGGATGCCTTGTCGTTGAAGCTCGACCTTGACACTGTCCAAAGATGGAGGCTTTAGGCCAAGAGGAAGTGGCAGCCATGGCTTCGCTAAAGCATCTCCAATAGCTGAGTCTATGCTCTCTTTTGACTGCATGACGTCCCCGTTGTATTACAATTAGAATTGGTTAAAGAATTATAGTGCAAAACGAGATGGCGATGAAGTTGTCTTACTGGATACGAGTCGAGGGGAGGATGTGGCGGTGAACAGCCGACGGTGATGAGGTCTAGTTTGTACGGTGGATGGGGCGGTGGGATTACCGAGAACATTGCCCCGCCAAATCTCTGCATCCCAAAATAACAATGATTATTGGTTATAAACTCATCAAAACCAATACCCAACTAGAGATGTGTCGAGGATGGTTGGGAGAGGGGTGATTATGAGTTTATAAGTAAGGATGCATCTCTATTGACACGAGACCTTTTGGAGAAACCCAAAGCAAACTCATGAGAGCTTATTCTCAAAGTGGATAATATCATATTACTGTGGAGGTTCGTGATTTCTAGCATGGCTCCTCAAAACAAAGTCATGAGAGTTTATGCTGATAATATCATACCACTGTAGAGGTTTGTGATTTCTATCATGGTAATCTTTAACTTAGTCATATCAATAAAATCCTCAAATGTCGAATAAAGAAGGAGTCAAGCCTAAATTAAAGGGAGGCTATTCGAGGGCTCGATAGGTCTTAGGAGAGGCTCTATGGTGTACTTTGTTCGAGAAGAGGATTGTTGGGAGAAGAGTTCCACATCGGCTAATTAAGGAGTTGACCATGGATTTATAGGTAAGGAATATGATTTCTAACAAGATGTTCATGGGCGGGGTCGTGAATAGAGAAATATTATCTACCAATATCATACTAGTGTGAAGATTCGTGATTTCTAACAAGATGTTCATGGATGAGGCAGGAATAGAGAAGTATTCTCGAATCTCACAAAAAATAACGAATGAAATTACCGTGTTCGTCGGTAAAGAATGTGGGAAGCATGGCGTTCCTGGGGTTAAAGCGTTTGGAACCTACGCACAACACCAAAACAGAAACAAATAAACGTTTACAAACCTCGTGAGTGAGAGAAACCAAACCAAAAAAAGACAAAAAAAATGTTCTTTTTTTTTTCCTTCATACCCGTTGGTGGTGGTGGTGGTGCCAGTAGGAAGGGTCGTGGGGGGGAGGAGGAGCGGCGGCGTATGGCCACGACAACGCCGGCGGAGGTGGTGGAGATGGTGAATGTTGTAGGTACTTTGGCCACACATTCAAAGGCCTAAAATGGGGATGCATGGGCGGAAATCCCATAGTCGTCGGTGCACCCCACGAGCTGAGTTCTCTTTTTCCACCACCATTTACTGCGGCGGCGCCGTACATATGCCGCCTTTGACTCCAACTCGCCGCCTCCGCTTCACGTGCCAACAAATGTTTCCGATGCGACCTGTATTTCTGCAATAAAGTGCATGCCAAACCCTAATTAGAGGTTAGAAATTACCGATGTCCACAATAATATTGCAAAACTTAAAAAAGTGTTTCTCACTTATAAACCTACGATCAATTCGGGATTACTCTCCTAACCATCGTCGACATAAAATAAATATTCATTAATTATTAGAGACAAACAACCTAAGAAATTAAAAAAAAAAACATGTTTAGAGACATAAATTATAAAGATTTAGCAGTTTACTTGAAGATGGCTAGCAACGTTATGGCGAGTGAGACACTCAATTCCCATCAGCTCCAATATTCTAGAAGGCACTGCCTTATCCACTCCCAACTGCTCCACCGCTTGCACAAACCGCCGGTGCAGCTCCGGCGTCCAATCCACCTGCAATTCATCAAGCTTAATCATAAAACTTCTTCCAAGCTTCAATTCAATGAAAGTTCGTAACTTTCTTACACCCTAGGTTAGAAATCACGACTCTCCAATGATATAATATGATATTGTCCACTTTCAGCTAAGTTCAACCGCACTCTGGGACTCCCTCCCAAAGTTCATAACTTTTTTAACCCTTTTCAACTAAAGGTTAGAAATCACGACTCTCCAGTATTGTCCACTTTGAGCATAAGTTCAGCCTCATCCGACTCTCTCCGAGCGATCTTCGGTTAAAGACCCAATTGAAAAAAAAAAAAAAAAAAAAAAAACCTATCTTTTACCTTAACTTTTCTCTTTCCTTGAGAGTTCTTGGATTGAGGAGAAGATTTATTGATTTTATCACCACTTTTTGATTTGGCTGCCAATTCGTCTATTTTGGTCACAATTTCTTGATCCCCATGAGCTTTCCCTTCCTCCTCGCCCTCGCCCTCATCTTTGTTGACACTCTTTGAATTGTCGTCGAATTGTTCAAAAGACACCGAATTGTTAACGGAGAATTGAGCGAGGAGTTCATGATCCATCTCCAAATCAGGCAACACATCTCCATCGTTGATTCCCACAAAAAGATCATCAAAATTGATGCTAGCAAGCAAATGGGTATCATCATCAAAGTCAGGAAAGCCCTCCGCCGCAATCGAAAAGCTATCCACTTCTCCTTGTTCTTCATCTTTGTTGCCAATTCTCACAGCAAGCATTACAAACTAGAATAGAATGGCTTAAAGATCCAAACTTTGCATGAAATCACAAGAAATCTCAAATGGGTATTGCTTGAATCGATGTAAAGAGTACTCTAAAGGGGAAAAAACAAGGGTTTGGATGTCGGCCACAACTTGAGATTTTGTTTGAATGTTCTTGTTGTGTTTCGCCACTGATTCAACAGCTTCCTTTTCCCTTACAAATTTGTGCTTGTGGATGCCCTTTTTTTGAATTTTCTTGGAGCTGCAAGTGATTGCTCGTGAAGTAAATAATTGGTTTTCCAAAAAGCTTTCAATGAGAGAGAGAGGGAGAGAGAGAGAGAGGATGTCAGAGAGGATTGGAATGGGAAGTTGATTGACATAGAAACATGTAATGGATATATGTGTTGTGGAGTGAATCAAGACAGTGATGTGATCATGTGGGCGAACCCAATTGAAGAATATATGTATAAATATAATATCAAAATACAATTTTTTTTTGGATGTATAACAAGTTGTGGAAGATTTACGTAGATTTCATATCGTAATCAAGAAGATCAAATCAAATCAATTCTATTTTTTTTAAAAATAATAATTTGATGATCTTATCTAGATGGATATACTTATAAATTATGCTAATATTTATGTCTTAAATTCCATTAGGATGAACCCTACTGAGACAAAGAAAAAAAGGAAACATAACAACCTTATTTTATGCTAAACATGATTAAGAATGACAAAGAAAAATACTAAATTACCCCTTTGGTCAAACATGATTAAGAATGACATGTTTTGTTCGACTGTGGTTGTTGAGTGTCACATGATTCAACTATAGTTAAGAGTATGCTATTTTTAGTGTAATAGTCAGAAGTTTATTATTAGACAGTTTACCTGTCTTTTAGGGATAGACTTCTACACTCATGTTTGTTCATATCTCTAATTGATGTTGAGTCTCACAAACCACTCCTTTAGGACTCAGTGTCTTCGCTGGCATATCGATCGATATCTAGCTCTCATGCCATTTGTAACAACCCTAATTTCTTACTGTAATAGAGCCACTACTTATGCATGTCGTAGCGGCTCTATTTCAGTAGAAAATTAGGGTCGTTACACTTGGAGTATACAACAAAGCATGTTCTTCTTTAAAAGTATTCCGAACAACGCTCGAGTAAATGATCCGTAAATAAAAGTGATTACGAAGATATAATAGTTAAACGATTTTGTGGAAGAAAAAAAGTTGTATAAAACACACACCACATACAAGTAAAGACAACATAAAAATTCATGCCCAAACCTACAATAAAGAAAATTAGATATTCATTGTTAGGGACCAAGGAACCACACATGATTTCGAGTGTAACCTTCGTCTTGCTTAACGTAACTACTTGACTTCGTCGTATCGTTTCAAATCTAGAACGGGACCCGACCACGAGAGCTACACACGTTAGGGAATCCAAAGCTAACATGTGAAGAAAAAAATTGCATCTTGTAAAGGGAAGTGGGCGTAAGAGAAAGCAATATGGATAGCGAGGCAGAAGAAAGTAACAAGTTTTGATAACATCTATGATTTAAATGGGTTAGTACAAGGGTAAAGAAAGGACAGTATAAATGTTTATTAATGGTCGGGAGCCAACATAGACATACATGTTGTAAAATGGGTCCTCAAACCCTGCAATAATTGTTGTTGTTGTTGGACTATATATATATATATATATATATATATATATATATATATATGCTGTAAATATGGCTTTGGCTTTCACTATCAGTCATCCTTTTCTCAAATTTGAGGTCCCCTCGACGCTCCAACGACTCGATATCAATCCAAATTTCACCCCTTCCATCCCGGACAGATTTTTTATTCCATTGTCAACTTCACCGATTCAAATTTGTAACTTATCTAGAATACGTATAAAGATTTAAATATATGAAATGAATATGTGAAATCCCACCTCGGTTGGAAAACGAAGCATTCCTTATAAGAATGTGGAACCCTCTCCCTAATAGATGCATTTTAAAACTGTGAGGTTGACGACAATACGTAACGGGCCAAAGCGAACAACATCTGTTAGTGGTGGGCTTGGGCTGTTACAGTTGATAGCGATGCGTAGCGGGTCAAATTGGACAACATTTACTAGCAGTGGAATTGGGTTGTTACAGCATGACTCAATATCTGCTAGCGGTGAGCTTGAGTTATTATAGAAGTCTAAGCACTTTCAATTCGATAATAGCCAATAAGACAGGCTCTTACTATTTAGCTGTGATTCGTATGAACTACAAAGTAAGAAGATTTGTATATGAACGGTTATCCTATATGCTTAAGCGAGTTATTATGCTTTCTTGGATTCGATCAAAATTTATCCTTTTTTTAAAAGATAATATCTTGACCCAAGTTAGGTTCAAAAAATGGTAATTGTACGTTCGATTATTACATCCTGCTCGAGTACGAATTACTCGATAGATCATTTTTTCTAGAACTTTCTTTCGAACCGAAAAGGAAGAAAAGAAGTAAAAATTAGGATAAGCATGATTAAAATGTTATTAAACATTTGATTATGAGTGCTATGGTTTCAAAAGAGATTTTTGTCCTTCCATAGAAACAACGTTTTGAAAGGTTTTGTGGTCGGAAGTTATTTGTTCCTATTATATATATATATATATAAACATTATGGGAAAATATAGAGATAGTTTTCAAAAGTTAGATGCTTTTCATTTCAAGTTTTGTTTGATATATTGTCCTTTTGTTCATTTGGAGTATTATATTACCATTTTATTTATTTATTTATTTTCGTATTTTTACTTAAAAATATACTTATTTAATGCTCATTTAATTATTTGTAATTTATAAAACTATTATCTATTTGGTCCTTAAATTTATTGATATTTTTAAAAAGTTGAAGGATGAAAAGCGAATTTTAAAGGAAGATGAAATTAAAGGGGAGAAATTCGAACTCGAGAACGAGTGATGAGATTTCGAGTAGGGGTATACATCGTCCGGGTTGAGTTGGGTTCAGAGATTTTTTTAACCTAACCCAAAAATTAGGGTTGGTTGGATTGGTAACCCAACCCAACCCTAAAATTTTCACAACCCAACCCAACCCTCCATTTTTGGGCTGGGTTGTCCAGTTGTCAATTTTTTTTTAAAAAGTTTTATTTATCTCAATCTAGGATTATTCGATACAATCTTACATAATACATAAAATATATTAAAAGTTCATAAACAAACACAAATACATCCATAATTATTCACATAAAAAACAACAAACGAAAATTATAGTAAAGCAAATATAAGAAAAAGGATAGATAAAAAAAAAAGAGTATATTCTTCGCGTCAAACTCGAGAGTGTCTTTTAAGGAGGGGAAGGTACAACTCTGGCAAACTTATTAATATGAAAATATTCTTAATATAATTTATATATTTTTATTTAGATCCAGTCAACTCGAAAGTTTTATCCATCAACCCGAAACTGAATCGATTCAGTTCGGGTTCAGAAAAATGAATCTAACCTTACCCGAAATGCTAATTCAACTCTTATAATTCGGGTTAAGTTGGTCCCGGTTGTCGATTCAATGTACACTCATGTGGGTTTGAAATTTGAAGTCAGAATTTAAAATTGGGGTTCAATATTTGAAAATTAAAACGAACGAACGAACCGGCGTGGAATCTCCGTCAACGCTTCAAAATGAAAGAAAAGTCGCCGCTTAGCATATGCAACGCGCAGGAAGCTTCCCAAAACTACCCCACGACTATTCCAATTCCCAGATCCATTGGGCACCATCTTGAAGGGCAGAGAAGTCAATCCATTCACCAAAGTGGGCGGCGGCGGTGGTGGTGGGCTGCAGTTGTGCCAAGAAACTCTATAAATCTCGACATTGAATCTTAGAAAGCGAGGAAGAAAGACAGAAAGAAAGATGGGCGATTGCAGGCCATTAGGGTTCTTGCTGGGGCTGCCATTTGCGTTGGTTGCGTTGGTTTTATCTGTGGTTGGGGCCGTGATTTGGATCATCGGGTGAGTTCTTCTTTATCACTTGGTTCGTTGCTTATTCTGAACTGATGAATTTGACAAGAACTGAAGCGATGGCGCTGTTTTTGTTGCAGATCTGTGCTGAGTTGCCTCTGCCCATGTTGCGTGTGCTGTGCGGGGCTTGCGAATCTGGCGATGGGGCTTATCAAGCTGCCGGTGAAGGTGCTCCGATGGTTCACTCACCAAATACCCTGTTAGTTCTGCTTCGGATTTCGTTTTCATTATTGATATTGATTATTACATCCATTTCTTTGTCTGCTTAGTTCTTAGTTATGTTTGTATTGTATTCCACCATGTTATTACAACAGACCTCTGTATTTATGGAAAATTCATCCTTTGATTCTTTAATTTTCGTTTTCTTGACCTCGATCTTGTTTGCGCCTGGAATCACATTTTGTGCATCTTGATTATCGATGAACTGGGTTTAGGTCAAAATCAACTGACCCAGAATGATAATTTGCTTAAATTACTAAGTTTATGAACTTAAACTTCAACTACTCCACATTTTCGATCCGAAAAGTATATGGTTAGAATTGGGTTGGAATACTACGCCTCTTGAGATTCAAGAGTTGTGTGAGATCCCACGTCGATTGGGAAGTGGAATGAAACATTTGTATAGGGAAATCTGGAAACTTCTTCCTAGCCGTTTTAAATCCAAAGAAGACAATTTTTGCTAGTGGTGGACCTAAATGGTATTAGAGCCAAGACATCAGGCGGTGTACTAGTGAGGATGCTAAGCCCTGTAGGAGGTGGACACTGGATAGTGTGCCAATGAAGACATTGAGCCTCGAAGGGAGTGGACATTGAGAAGTGTGCCAGTGAGGACGCTAGCCCTGGAGGGGGTGGACATCGGGCGGTTTGCCAGAGAGAACGTTGAGCCCTGAAGGGGTGGACATCAGACGATTTACTAGCAAGAACGTTGGGTCCCGAAGGGGAGTGGATTGTGAGATCCCACATCAATTGAAGAGGGAAACGAAACATTTATTGGAAGGGTGTAAGGACGCTGAGCCCCGAAAGGGATAGACACCGAGCAGTGTGCCAGCGAGGATGTTGGGCTCCGAAAGGGATAGATTGTGAGATCTCACATCGATTGGTGAGGGGAACGAAACATTGTTTACAAGAGAGTGGAAACCTCTCCCAACTTGAGGGGAAACCCAGAAGAAAAAGTTTAGTCTGCATTTTAAAACCTTAACGAGAAGCTCTGAAGAGACCATTTTTTTAATGTAAACGAACAACACGTGACACAGAACATCGAATATTCAATTAAATTAAGCGAAATAATGAGGGTAGAATACAACAGCTTAGAGAAATTGAAGAATTCAACAAGAACTTGTTTGTAGTATCTCTTGATTGCTTGCTACTGACGAGAGAGAGGGAATCCAACGCCATGTCGTTTAGAAGGAAAAACAATGAACAAGAAGCTGCACAACACACCAATTCCGACAGGCAACACAACCAAAAGCTCCCTTGTTTCATCGGACGGAGTCGGATAGAAACACTTCACAACATTCTCGTCAAACAGAGCAACAGCTACAAACACCAACAGAGAACAAAAGGCATGAAAAAAATCAATAAACCGTAGCCTATACTTAGCAGCCTCCTCCTTGGGCAGTGTGGTGGAGGCATCAATGACCCACAAGCCCTGAAACGTGGCCACCCCATATCGGACTTTGCCGCGTTCGTCCCGGAAACTGTCGGTGAAGAGGAGGAAAAAACAGGACAAGGAACAGAGGAGGAGGAGGGCGAGGGTGGAGGTTTGGGTGACGGTGGTGTGGCAGTTACCTTGGTGCGTGAAAATGGGGGACAGGATTTGGAAGCCGAGGACGGTGCCGGTGGGGAGGAGGTTGGCTAAATGGGCTGTTTTTTTGAAGGTCTTTCTAATGGCTTTTTGGGTCGGCGTTTTTGTTGCCTTTCCGGCGTTCTGTAACAATGGCGTTCTGGGATTCTCGGCGGCCAGTGCTTGCTGATTTTGGCTCTCCATATCCCCTTCCATTTTGATGAATGAGTGATTCCTTTGGTTTGGTGTGAGATATTTAATTACGAATTATTAATTGTTTGGGAAATTATCGGTTTAATTCTCTGAAATCCAGATGGATTCTGTTATTTTTTTTGGTTTAATTCGAAGGAATTAGAGAAACTGTCGACAATGGCGTTATACATCGGTTGCTACCTATTCTTGGAAACAGCTCTTCAACCTGATCCTTAAAAAAGTTTATAACAAAAGTTAAGAGTAAGGGTATACATCCAACCCGACAACCCGGACCAACGTAACCCGAACTATAAAGGTTGGGTTGGGTTGGATTAACATTTCGGATAGGGTTGGGTTCATTTTCTTGAACCCGAACTGTATTAGCTTCGGGTTCGTGGATAAAAACTCCGGGTTGACCCGAGCCAAATAAAAATAGATAGTTATATTAAGAATCTTTCTGTTTGCCAGAGTGGTACCTTGGCCTCTCTAAAGACACCCACGCCCGGTTCGGTTGGGTTGTGAAAATTTTTGGATTGGGTTACCAATCCAACCAACCCAAACTTTTGGGTTGGGTCAAGAAAATCCTTAACCCAACCCAGACCATGTACACCCCTAGAGGCTATCTAATGTACTTGTGCCTCCTCGACTCACTCGAACGGATCATGCTTCAGCCAAGTATAAATTCACTAAGTCATCGTAATACTTATCTTACTAATGCTTCTTGGTCTACTTAGGGACAAGTTCGAGTTGATGATTTTGACTTCTCTTTTATCACATGGCACCATGTTCTGTCTTTTATCTTGGTCAGTTGTCGGGTGAACTTGTCCCATCTATTACAATCGTGCATCTTCAATTGTGTAGCATCATGATTATGACACGCTCACGACAAGCCTTAAGGGGAACTCTAGCCCCATATTCATTTTTCACCCAATTTTGTGATTTCGTCGGACCGTCAGCAAGGTTGTATTCACCAATGGAACATTGTTGGTGCGACCGAATATAAATTCTTAAAATATATTAAAATAAATAAATTTATTATTTAAAACATTATTAAGATGTAATAATAACCATTAGTAATTACTAAGGGTTTTCATGGGATTGTTGGATTTCTTACAAGGTAAGTGAGGAATCTGCCTTTCCTTATCACAGACGACATGTCGTCCATCCACAAAGTGAAATAATATTTTTAAAACTATGAACCTATTTTTCTTTCTTCCATTATGTATAGCTTTTGGTGAATATGTTTTTATTTATATTTCAGAAACTAAGCCAAGAAATATCTCAAACAGTAAAAATTCAATAAATAAAAATAGTTTTTTTCATCGAATATATTACGTTCGCGTAATACTAAGGTAAAATTTGGTTCAAATAGAAAGAACGTGCAAAATATAAAGAAAAACCGTGCATTGGCATGATGCTTCCCATACAGACTCCGACATTGGAGAATTTTAGTGCAGTGAGGACTTTTGGGTGCGAACAAGCTTACCTACTCAGAGTTGAATGAGTATATTTATATAACCGCGCTATAGATTTGTCTTGTCCTTTTTAAATTATGTTAAAAAGAAATAGGACCAGGCCGAAGATAGTCACGAATTAGTTAATTTTGAGACTCTAGACTGCGTTCTAATCTTAAAATTTAAACTTTTAGAAATTAGAACTTTTTATATATATATATTTAGGTAATATATTGATTTATTAATTTTTTTTTTATATAAATATTATATTGAAAAATAAATATATATATTTTTTAAAATAATAAATGGAGAAAAATTACTCGACCAACCTGAGCCAAGCAAATTTCCCGCAGGTGATCTATGTAAAAATAAAGGGAGAATTTCACAAAGAGATGGAGATGAAATAAGTGGCGGGGATGGAGACGCTCTTCATTCTTGTTCGGCCTCATGGACATCTCTAATGAAAACATTCAAGACACGGATCCCTCGTGAGGCTGAAAAAGAAAAGTAAAAAAAAGATAAAATATCACTTTAATTAATGATTTCAAAACAAGAAAACAATATTCTTTTCTAAAACCTTGTAAATAATTTCGAGAATAACTTTAAACCAAAAAAAAAACGTTGGAATAGACAACTTTCATCTAAAATACTTAGAAGCTTTCTTTTTTTTTAACCGTCATACAAAAAAATGATAATGTAACAACTCAAGCCCACCGCTAATAAACATTGTCCACTTTGGTCAGTTACGACCGTCAGCCTCAAGATTTTTGAAACGCGTTTGTTAGGGAGAAGTTTCCACACTCTCACAAGGAATATTTCGTTCCTATCTCCGACCGATGTGAGATCTCAGAGATAACTTTCTTCTAGTAGTGTCAAGAACAACGTAAAACTCTTCATAATAATACAATATTATCCACTTCGATAGTCAGACTCTCAATTTCGCTCAAAAGTGCACCGTTCTTCAAACACAAAATTTTATCAAGACACCATAGTTTTACGATCCTCCATTTCACGAACTTGTAACGTCAAAAAAAATAGAGGAAATTTAAGATGGAAAAGGGTTGGAAAAGCAGAAAATAGGTAAAGTTTCAAATGTTTCATAATCAGTAGCTGCTAAGGTAGCAAGTTCAAAGTAGTTGCTGTTCCTTAAACGTCATGTGTTTAAAATACTGTCGTCTTCGTTGTTGGTTTCAGTCTGTGTGATATATGGTGGAGTTGGTTGGCACTTCCATTGCATTGCAGGCCAAACCCAAACCCAAACCCAAAGCCAAGAACACTAACATCAAACGGTTAGATAGATAAACACGACTCTTCATAATGGTTGTCTACTTTGAGCATAAGCTCTCATAGCTTTGCTTTGGGCTTCTCCAAAAGGCCTCGTATGAATGAAGATAGTATTCCTTAATTATAAACCTATGATCATTCTCTAAATTAGCCGAGGTGGAACTTTCATCCCACACAAACCGAAAACTTTCAATTTTATAAGCTCAAGCTTTATGAACACTCCACAGTGACATCAAACCTGAAAAAACAACACAAAAACACAAAAACAAAACCAAAAACACAGCCCTTTTCGCCCTTGTCTCTGTCTCTCAAATTAGGTAGCCTCCCTCTCCACTCACTTCTTTCTTCTTATATCTTTGAGTGTTAGTTTTAAAGATCCTAAACCATATCAGGAACTGCATTTATTCTCATCGAACTCTCTTCTTATTGACATCAAAACTTGACATCAAAACTTGACACCAAAGAAACCCTTTTCATTTTTCTCTACTTAACCAAACCCCACATGAAATTTCAGCTCCATTGTTGTCGAATGTGGGAGGAACTCAAAGAACAAGACACATGACACAGTTTGTGGATAAATATGTTACCAACTCCAGTTCTTCTTGTCCTTCTTGCGGCCATCATCAAATCAAATCCCCAGAAAAGGTACTTTTGATCTTTGTTTTTGTTCTTTTTTGGTTTTTTTTTGTGTTTGTTTACTTTTTTTTTTTTTTTTACAAAATTATAGGGTGGAGCTGGAATTCATATACTACCTGGTCTGCCTGCTGGTGTGAAATTTGACCCTACGGATCAAGAGCTTCTCTTACATTTGGAGGGGAAAGTTGGGTGTGATGCTCACAAGCTTCATCCTTTGATCGATGAATTCATTCCCACTATTCAATGGGAGCATGGGATTTGCTATACACATCCCCAGAAATTGCCAGGTGATCCAAACCCATCGATTCTTTTACTACTAAAATGTTTAAAATTACCCAAAAACTTTGTGTAAATACTCTTTCGGTTTCCCCTTTCCGGCTTTCTCTCATAAAATGTGTCTATCTGCTAGGAAACACCCCTTGTAAAGGGTGTTTCGTTCTCCTCTCCAACCGATGTGGAATCTCACAATCCACCCCCCCCTTCAGGGCCCAGCGTCCTCACTGGCACTCGTTTCTTTCTCCGATCGATGTGAGACCCCCTCCAAATCCACCCCCTTTGGGGCCCAGCGTTCTTACTAGCACACCGTCTCGTGTCTAACCCCCTTTGGGGAACAACCTCCTCGCTGGCACATCGCGCGGTGTCTAGCTCTGATACCATTTGTAACAGCTCAGACTCACCGCTAGTAGATATTGTCCTCTTTGGGTTTTTCCTTTCGAGCTCTCCCTTAAGATTTTCACATTGATATAAAAGGTGTTTCGTTTTCCTCCCCAACCAATGTGGGATCTCACAATATCTTAATCATATCAATGCAGGAGTAAGAAAAGATGGTCTAGTCCGGCACTTCTTCCACAGGCCATCCAAGGCGTACACAACAGGAACAAGGAAAAGAAGGAAAGTTCACGCTGACAACACCGAGGGCGAGGGCGAAACACGGTGGCACAAAACGGGCAAGACGAGGCCTGTTCTCGTAGCCGGGAGAGTAAAGGGTTACAAGAAGATCCTAGTGCTGTACACCAATTATGGGAAGCAAAAGAAGCCGGAGAAGACAAACTGGATTATGCATCAATACCATTTGGGAGCCAGTGAGGAAGAGAAAGATGGAGAACTTGTGGTCTCCAAAGTGTTCTACCAAACTCAGCCAAGGCAATGTGGAAACTCAGTGAAAAAGGATCATAATAGGCATGAAGATTCCAGTTCGAGTAATAATAATCCTAACCCACTTGTTGATTTCTATAACCCTTCTTTTGTATATTTTGAGTCAAGTGATCAAAATAGATCGGCAAGCAATTCCCATATGATTCCCCAGTTTGCAGTTCATGATGGGTCGTCTGCTGTTTCATGATTGCTGTTAATTATTGTTCTTGTTTGTATGAATAAATTTGGAGAAATACTGATGAATAAACTTGGAAGTGTATTTAAGAGGTGTTCTTGATGGGGTTTGGTATCTGACAATCTTGTATGCTTTTGTCTAAAAAATTAAAGACCATTAGAATCTGTGATTTACTGTAAGATCGAACTTGGACAAAGCTCATACTTTGCTTTCAATCTGAGCTAATGCTGAAAGTGGCGTTGCTTAGAGGAATTTGAATCATTTGGATCATTCTCCTTGTTGAGGATTTTCTTCGACGCAGAGATTATTCTCTTCCATTGATTGTTGTCTTTGTCGAAGATCTACTTCAACAGAAGGAGGTGACTCTTCCATCAATCGTTCATGTGAGATCCCACATTGATTGGGGAGGAGAACAGCGAAACATTCTTTATAAGGGTCTTGCGGGGAAACTCGAAAGTGAAAACCCAAAAAAGACAATATCTACTATTGGTGAACTTGGGCTGTTACAGTTCTCCCTCTTAAAAGTTTGCTTTCACATGAAGAGGTAATTCTTGTCCATTGGTCGTAAGAAGTGATTCATATTTATTAACCTGATCTTACTGATTAAGGGTTCCGATCATCGTCTTTAGATGGGCAAAGAACCTTTACTAGAGAGGTGAAGGAATAAGAGAAGAGAAAGAACAAAACACCTATCGGAATAATCGAAATGGAAATGGGTTGGTGAGGTAGTGAAAGGAAACCATCTAGCTTGATTTAGAAAGCACTTTTTGGTTAAAAAGTATCTTTCTTTGCTGCTAATTATTATCCCCAAAAGGATTTCTTTCAGATCCTTTCTTTCTGTTTCTGCTAATTTAACCATCATCCAATATAATCAGATGTTGATGATAACACATTTGGGAATCATCCGTAGTAGAAATAGAAATAAATGGACAAATCATCAAACAATGTATAATTTCTATTTCAGCACTCAAAAATGAGATGAAGAACTATTGAAATCGGCAGTTTAACAAATACCAAACAAAGTTCTGATACGCCCACCCCAACCCAACAGACTATCCTTAATAGAGAAAAGACATCTATGTTATACCAGCAAACGGGAAACCGAACTTGCGGCATACTCGATTGCTTGGCCCCTGCCACTAAGATAACACACAAGACACGGAGCCTAACTAAAGATGATCGCGAATAGAGTCCGCTATAGTCCATTACGTATCGTCGTCAGCTAGGGAGAGGTTTCCACACCTTTTTAAGAAATGCTTCGTTCCTCTCTCCAACCAATGCGGGATCTCATAATTCACCCCTCTTTAGGGGCCCAACATCCTTGCTAGCACATCGCCTAATGTCTGGCTCTGATACCATTTGTAATAGTCCAAGTCCACCGCTAGTAGGTATTGTCCGTTTTAGCCCATTACGTATCGTTGTTAGCCTAATAGGTTTAAAACGTGTCTACTAGGGAGAGGTTTCCACACCCTTATAAGAAATGTTTCGTCCCCCTCTCCAACTGATGTGAGTCAGACATTGTGAGATCTCACATCGGTTAAAGAGGAGAATGAAGCATTTCTTATAAGGGTGTGGAAACTTCTCCCTAACAGACATGTTTTAAAACCGTGAGGCTGACGGTGATACATAACGGTCTAAAATGGACAATATCTACTAGCAGTAGGTTTTGACTACTACAGTAGATGTTGTCCACAACTAGGAGGACTCTAAACCAAAAGAATACAATCAATCCAAAAGCATACAACAAAGCTGATAACTTGGGTTACTGATAATAACATTTAATGTCAAAACCCTGCTACAGAAATGGCCAACTCGGGGTCATGATTGAACTTCCCTGAAATCTATTCCAATAATATCTTATAAAACCAAAGTGCCCATCTGAATCTTCCTAGAAAATTCAACTGTGATGAACAAATGAATCACTGTTCTTTCAAGAGACTTTGATATGTACATAAAGGCCCAAATGTTAAACAGGCAATACAATCACTGTTCTTCAACATATGCTTTGTAACAATTCAATTTCAGAAGACAAATTTCAGCCAGGAAATCATACAACACTTGCATATTCAACTCAAGAATCCAACAGAACAGTTGTGTATCAAAGATCAAACATGTCTAAATTAGCTATAAGCTAAGAACATAAAAGATGTAACAGAGAAAATTTACTCATACCCATCAGCTCCCCGATGCCGTTTCCTCCTTTTTCTTCCTCAGAACATAAACATCAGCCTCCTCATAGGCAAATTCTGGGTGCAAATCTTCATGTGGAATCTTTTCAATTTGAAAAGCCTTATCACACATTTCCCAGAACAGTTTATCCGATTCCGGCGACCTCAATTGGTATCCCAACAGAACGACACCGTCGTTCCCAATCAGCGCCTCCATGGTGGAAATGAGTGGGCCAACCGTTTCCTCAATGTAAACGACATCAGTAGCAATGACGAAATCGAACGGCGGATTAAGGGCGGCGATTTGAGCAGGGTTGTTCCAGTAAAGAACAGAGTGTTTTAGGGCTTTTTTGAGGATCGGCTTGTTCCGTTTAATGTTATGTTTGAGGGCTGGCATCACCGGAGAAATATCGGTGAGAAGTATGTCGGTGAGACCTAGGAGGTAGAGGCCCATTCCGGCGACACCGCATCCACAGCCGATCTCGACGGCGCGTTTGCCTCGGAAATCGAGGAGAGAAGAGTAAGGGTTTTCTGTGGGGGTAATTGAGGCCCATCGATCGATGAATTTGACGAGGACAAGAGAACAGGGCCAGACGGAGGTGCCGACGTGCATTGAACCGTTGTCCTGCTGAAAGGAAAGGGCGGCGCCGCCCACCGGAAGGTCTATTACCGGAGAATCTGTGAACTTCATGTCGGAATTGGAATCACTACCTCTACGCAGTGAAAGTTACACAGCCCTCTACTTGGTTTCTTCTCAAGATCATCGTATGAGGCCTTCGACCCTCATGATTTGGGCTTTTGATTGTAAGGAGGATCTAGTCGGTTTCTGCAGATGGGCCACGGAGAAGAAGGATCCATCCAAAAAAAAATGGGAAGACCATTTTTCTCTTGACCGGTGACGGATTGACACTAGGTTCCTTATTCGTCACTTTGCATTCGTGAAGACCGAAGTAGTATCTTGCAGCCTCGTGAATGATAGTAGCTTCGTCTTGTTATGTACTATAAAATTTCGATCTCTAGACTAATCCTGACTGCCTTTACAATGATCTCGAATATGAATCCTACACGATAGATAGAATTCTAAAAAATGTATAGGTTCAAAAATTCGAATCTCTAACTTTTTGGTTTGTGTGTATATGTCAATTACCACCGAGTTTTGTTCTTGACGAAGACGATGTGTAACCGCTCAACCCACTGCTCTTTGGACATTCTCATTCAGCTCTGGTTGGAATAGGTTAAACATTCTGGTATGGAGCCTACACTTCACTCTTTTATGTCGTATTCATTATCATTCAACTCTTGGAATCATATCCAACCGTGATTGGAACACGTTAAACATTCTATTATGGAACATGCTCGTTGATCTCTTGGAATCACATTCCATTGTGGTTGGAATAGCTCGTAAAATCCAACCATTTTACTTACTTCATTGCCTCGAACTCTCTCATTATGAACATTAAATAGTTCTTAACTACATAATTTTTCGTAACGTATTTAATATCACATCAATAAAATGGGAGAAAAACGAAGTTTTTGATAAAGATAAGAAAAAAAATCAAAAGAGTTAGCTTTTTGTGGCTTCTCTTTTCACATGTCAAACTATGTTATCATTATACCAAGAACTTGAGGCCTTTATTGAACACCAAAGCTATTCAAAATTTCCAATCCCTAAAGCATTCAAGTTTTACCCAAACGACGCCTTGGAAAATGGTAAAGTTCACCTTGGACTTCATATCAACTCGATATCTCTTTTCACTAACACTTTTACTTTTCTTTTACAAATAGATATCAACTTCTTTTTCAAATCCATTAACGAGTATCATTATTTTCCTTTCTTTTCGTTCAACAATACATGAAGGTGGAGATTTGAACCGCTAATCTCTTGGTTGATAATACCAATAACGAAACTTTCTTTTAGCTCTGTTTTAGCTCGTTTGTTTTTTGGGCTTTATTGAGTCGATGTTTGATGTGACAACAACGAAGACAAATATAAAAAAACAATGCAATAATGGAGTCCAAAAGGGGACCTCCAACTTTGCCCCACCTCCTCCTTTTATCAGACACAGAAACCCACGCCATTTAAAAGAGACAAGCTTTCTCAAGTGATATCCCTCCCCATTTTTTCAAATATCATTCAACCAGCTTTTACCTCCCATGACATAGAACACACACTGACCATATGTTCAACTTTGATCCGCCTCGACCTCATCTATGACTTAATAAGCTTGACTTAACAAAAGACGTTATTAATTTAGACCAATTTTAGGATAGTTATTAAGTAGTTATTGATTTGAAAACTCTCTGCTTCAAGTTGTTCTTGTACTTCAGTTATTTGTTTTGTTCTTATACTTCAGTTATTTGTTTTGACATATTTCGATCGTGTGCAATTTTCCAACATCGTCGTTGTCATCGTCTTCAATGTTACTCGTTCACTTTATTTTTATCCAACTTTTGTTTGGGTAAGGAAAAACAAAATGCATATTAAAAGAAGAAAAAGACATGAAATTTGAAATCTAAATCCATCCATTAATGGATGAAGTGTGGCAAATAGTGTTGGCACCAACTCCAAGAAAATCCCTTGTCTGCCCTCCTCCTGTGAACCCACTTCCACTTCCCATGAATTCACTCTGAGTACGACGCCGTTTTGCAGTGTACATCTCATTCTCATTCGCCATAATTGGGATTTGAGTAACAGAAGTTGAAAATTCACTCCCATTTTGAACTGTACCGCCGCTGCATTTGAACACAAAACCCTCTTGAAAAAATGGTGGATCCGAGCTGGAATTTGCCCCAATTTCAGCAGCTTTCTGCAGCAAAGCAGTGGCTGACATGTTAGCCATGTGGGTTTGATTCACTTGCTGTAATTGGTGGCTGTACAGTGAAGAAACACCGCCACCGCCACCGCCACTCATCAACGGCGGATTTTGAACTGAATTATTACCCTTTGTTCCAAATACCCAATTCAGATTGTAATCAGCTGGTGGCGGCGCGTGGCAAGAATTTAATAAAGGGTCACAGTACATTAGCCCTGAATTAATTTGGGGAAGTGGGTGTAGATTGTTGTTGTTGGTTCTTGAGGAGAGGCCATTGCAGCTGAAAATTGAAGGCATGAATGGTGGTTCTGTGATTCCGGCCATGAAATTGCAATTGAAATTGCCGGCGGCGGTCATGGCGGCTGTTATTGTAGTGGCGGCGTTCACTCTCGCTGTTTCTTCAGCTAATGCATCGCAGAAAGCCCTGTGAGTAATGAAGCTGTCTCTCCTGTTTGAGCAACCAAATTCATTAAAGTTTGAAACTTTTTATGAAGAATTTAGAGTATAGTTTCTTTTCAAGCAACCCTTTTTCCAAATTCTCATTATAAAGCTAAATTGAAAGTTTACGAAGGTTCAGGATTGCTGGAAAGGAGTCTCACGTTACCTAATTTAGAGAATGATCATGAATTTATAAGTAACAAATACATCTCCATTAGTATGACGCCTTTTGAAACAAACCCATGAGAGCTAATGCTCAAAGTGGACAAGATCATAGCATTGTGCAGGTTCATGATTCCTAACATGGTATCAGAATCATGCCCTTAACTTGGCTATGTCAGTAGAATCCTCAGAGGTGTAGTACAAAAGTGACTCAAATGTCGAACAAATGGTGAAACTTGTTTGATGACTCTAGAGAAAATGGTTGAGCCTCAATCAAGGGAAGACTGTTCGAGTTCGAGGGCTCCATAGACTTCATGGAAGGCTCTATAGTGTACTTTGTCGAACAAATTGTGAAATTTGTTCGAGGACTCTAGAGAGCGGGGTCGAGCCTCAATTAAGGGAAGATTGTTCGAGGACTCCATAGGCCTCATAGGAGACACTGGAGTGTACTTTGTTCGGAAGAAGAAAAAAAAACCCTTTTTGTAAATTGTGATTACAAATCTAAATTGAAAGATTATGAGGAAGTATACCTGGAAAATAGAGTACCACAGCCACATTTGTACTCTTTAGTGCCACAAGTTTTGGAGTGGGCTTTGCAATCAGACTGAACAGCATATCTCTTAGAGCACTTCTCACACTTCCACTTCTTCTCGCCATGCTTTCTACAAAAGTGCTTCTTAATCCCGGTGAGATCCCCCAGCGCTCTGGATGGATGGTGGTGCACGCAGCTGGTTTCAGGGCACACATACACTCTCTTCCTCACCTCTTTGTTGCTTCTTTGCTTCAGCTTCCATGGAAGGTTATGTCCTCGTCTATGGAGCTGCAAGTTTTGGTCTCTTTGAAACCCTTTCCCACATATTTCACACACGAATCTGTTCATGGCCATCAGTGTCTTGGGCGACAGCGCTATGACTTCCGCGTCGGGATCGGGGGTTCCGGGGTGGTTGCGCTTCTTCTTGGCCGAAAAAGGGTTGGATCCGGCGAGCGGGATTTGGAGGAAAGAGTTTGTGAATTCATCATTTACCATTTTCTCCATCATTCTCAAGCTTTGTTGCATTAGCTGAGTTGAACCCAGAGAGCAAAATCGTGTCTTTGTGTCTTTGTGTCTCTAGATTGAGATGGTTTTGGGAAGAATGGTGAGAGAGAAGAAAAGGGTTTGGTTTGGAAGATCAAGAGAGAGAGAGAGGGAATGTGGAAGATGACACATAGGATGATGTTTGGAACAAAGTTAATATCTCTGCCTTTTACATATGAAATGATTATCCCATAATTTGCTTGTCTCTTATTTTTCTTTCTTATTTGTCACATCCCACTATATAATATATATATATACAAAATCATGATATAATATGTTGACTCGGTTACGTATCGTCATCAGGTTCATGTAACAAGAGGTTGTCACGTTCTTATAAGAGATGTTTCATTCCCCCTCCAACCAACGTGGGACCTCGTAATTCTTAATTTTCATAAAAATAAAAATTTAGTTTCATAATAATTTAGTTTTTATAAATTTGGAAGTATTTATTACTTTTTATGAAATTTTAAGTTTAAAGTAAAAAAAAAAACATTATTTGAAAACAAAGAATATATAATATTTAGTAAATTTATAAGGTTAGTAGCCAAGCCAATATCACAATACAATAATATTATTCTCACTTTTTAATTTTTTTTTTATTATTATTATTATTTTAATTTCAAACCAAATAGAGATCTCCATTAGCCTCAAATCAAAGTCCTCAAAAATCAAAGTGGTGGACGGTGGTGCTTTGCAATTTTTTAAGTGGAAAAAATGTATCCATCTTCTTCCTATCCATTTTATCGGTAGAGATCGTTGAACAGTTGAGTTTCGAGTGAAAAACATTTTTTCCCTAATAAATAAATAAGGTCGAGACAGATTATGTTAAAAGATGAATGGGTAAAAACTATGTTTTTTAAAAGAATAATAAATGAGTAAAAATTATCTATGGGAAATTCGATCCTGCCCTATAAATTCCCGAAAAAATAAGTAGAAAATTTAACGGGGATGAGGAATGAATTAGATGGGGGGATGAGGCTTCTCCGTCCCTGCCACATGGACATCTATATTCTTCGTCCTTTCAACCCCATTTTAATAATTGTACATCACATGAATCTCTGTATCGTTACACCTCGAAACTCACAATTTATGTTTTTGATACTAAATGATTTTTCTTACACGGTTAAGTTAAAGGTATGACTCCAATACTACTTATTAGGAACAACGACCTTACATATTTCTTTTCATGACTTTATTTTTCTCTCGTACCAATGAAGATAAATGTCTCTTTTATTATAGTCACGATCATCCTTGTTGTCAATAAACAGCCTGCAACATTTTCAAACTCATAAAAACCGGAAACTAATATTTTTAAAACCCTAAAATAAGTGAATATTTGGGAGTTTGCGAACTGATCCCATCTGGCTGACTGACTCTTGTTCTTCAAAAAAAAAAAAAAAAAAATTAAAATCCTTAATTAATCATATAGTAATGATGTTTTTTTGGGGTTTGAGTTTGTTTAGTATAAATGTTTTGGTGTTTTCCTGTTGATCTTTGGTGAGCACAGAATATTCTGTCTTCAACCAAAGCTAAAGCTTCCCCCATGCCTTTTCTTAAGATTCGTCTTCTCTCTCTCTCTCTATATGTATACATATATATATATATATACTTATGTATATTTCTGTCTTGTCTTTGAAGGTGTGTGTATTTTAATGGAAGTTGTAGGGAAAAGCAAAATGTTGGCTGTAAGGGTATGTTTGTTTCTTGGATTGTCTTTTACTATATAATGTGTTTACAAATTTTAGTAATGGATACTTCTATTCTCACCCACAAATATTTTTCCAATTTAGATATGATTTTGGTCCGTTTCATTCTATTTTGTAGTCAGATAATGATTATGCGACACTCATTCTAACCTAGCAAACAAGTCAGAACATCGATATATGCTTGAGTTTCGAGTCATGTTTGAAATAAATGTTTTTGAAAACGTGAACGAGGAAATGCGTTAAAACTCCATGGTAGTAGTATGACCAAGAATCTTACCTTCCACGATACGTATTGTAGTAGTATGACCATCAAACAGTTATACACATTAAATATTCAATCTTTTCGAAAGCATGGTAAAGTTGGATTGTAACCCTATTTTCAAATTTGTTAGGTTGATAAAAAAAAAAAAATAATAAAATAAAATAAAATATGTTATTCTATTGACTGACACAGACTAAATTTTCAATTTTTCAAAAATTCAATTTAACCAAATCGAAAAAAAAAAAATTAATCCAAACAAATGTTATTCCAGTGGTTCCTACTTATAACATTAATTTAAATATAAAAAATATATAATTTTGAAAAGAGGAAATAATGGCTGCATGATAAGACTTTGGATTTAATATTTAAATTACATTGAAATATTGGAGGAAGAAAGATAAGGTGGAGAAGGGATTTATTTATTTATTAAAATTTATAATAATAAAATTTAAATTTAAATTTAATGTGAGGGAAGAGGCTACAGATAAAAAGTTGGAGAATATATGCCTTTCTGAAATCCTATTTTTATTTCATTCCACTTTTTTATATATTTTTAATTATTAATTTTTATTTTCNTTATTTATTTATTAAAATTTATAATAATAAAATTTAAATTTAAATTTAATGTGAGGGAAGAGGCTACAGATAAAAAGTTGGAGAATATATGCCTTTCTGAAATCCTATTTTTATTTCATTCCACTTTTTTATATATTTTTAATTATTAATTTTTATTTTCAAACCTTTTACACCCAAAACTTAGCACCATGGATATTCATATATTCTCAAATAATTATTTGTTCTTTTCATATCTCTTTGGTCCTACCAAATTTCATATTTTTTTTAAAAAATTGTTAATTATATTTTTGCACGTATAGATCTTATCGAACAACAGATCGTTACAATGAGATAATAATGTTATCCACTTTGAATCTAAACTCTCGTAATTTTGTTTTTAATTTTTTGAAATAAATCTTATATCAATGGAAATGGAGATAGTCGTAATTTTTCCCTTAATTAATCGTTGTAGTACTCCAACAACCCTCAACATAGGTCGAGGTCGATATATATATTGAATTTAAAACACGTTGAAAATGGGTAAGAGGAAGGGAATGTGATGATTGGTTAATGATGAAAATGTTTGATGAGGGAGAAGGGTAAATAAAAAGGGAATGAGGGGTTGTTTGGTAAATAATACTATACTTTGTTGATATTATAATAAGAATAAAGATTATCTTTTTGGTCCAAGAAAAGGCAATAATTTATATAAAGCCCTCCACTTTCTCTCCTTATAAAAGGTGAATCAAACTTATAAACCCTAATAAATCTCTCTCTCTCTCTTCCTTTTTCATTTTAAGACGACATAGAGACCAATATGTTTCTTAGAGAGAGAAAGAGACAGAATTAAAGACAGTGATACATTAAAAAAAATAAAAAATAAAAACAACCTTTCCCCACTTCTCTTAAAAAAAAAAAAAAAAAAAAAAAAAAAAAAAAAAAAAAAAAAAAAAAAAAAACACGACAAATTTCCACTAACTAAAAAAGAAAAAGAAAAAGAAAAAAAAAAACCAAATGGAATTAATCAACTACCAAACTATCCATAATCATGCAATTAATTTAATATCGACCAATAATATAAATAACCTAGGGCTACTAGACTATAGACATTAAACAAATGAAATTAAACACAATAATTCAATCATGGAATTAAAATAATTAAATATACAGAATTAATGACTATATTAAGGATATGAAAAACTCTTAGACGTGTTTTAAAAACTCAAGAAGACAATATTTGTATTAGAGTCAAACATTGAGCTGTGTGCGAGCAAGGATGTTGGACTAGATTGTGGAGATTCCATATCAGTTGGAGGGAGGAACGAAATATTACTTATAAACCACCGACATGTTTTATAAACCGACATGTTTTAACATCTACTAATGGTGACTGGATGACCATTGCGGTTTATTTTTAGAAATAGAATTTTTTTTTTCTTTATAATTTCTAGAAGGAAAAAAAAAAAAAAAAACATTATAAAAGGCTTTTAGTGCAAGAAAAGTTAAAGCATTTGACCTGGTCAAAGAAAATATTGTCCCTTACATTTCCCTCTAAATTATAAACTATATATTAATTTTATCTCTTTTATTTTCTTAAAAAAATACTTGCTTATTAAGGCCTCTCTTTGGGCCTATTTAAACTAAAGCCCAAGTTTTCCTTGGATATTATTTGGGCTCACCTTTTCAAATTGGGCTAATTGGGCTTTTATTCCTGACTGATTAAGCTGGTAAAGGATATTTACGTAAATAACCTATTTATACCTGCTATTTACAATAAATAATAACAATAATTGGATTCATCAAAAAGAAAATCTACAAATATCTTGCCAACTAATCATTTTCTATTTAAGAAAATCTTTTAAAGATATCTTCGAATAGATATTTGTGTAAGGATTTTTTTTTAATCAAATCCCAAAAATTAATAATAAATAAGGTCACACTTCCCTCCATCAATAAATAAATAAATTACGTGACATTATCAATCAAACCACGGCATTAAATAAATAAATCCTTTATTCATTTTTTATTCAATTTAATAATTTTTAGACCATTTTAAATTCAAATTCTCATAAGGGATGTCTACCATCATTGTTCCGTTGGGTTACGAGATGTTTTTCGACCAACTCAAAAATTCTGATTCATTGAATTGATAACCCAACCTCTCCTTTTGAGTTGGGTTGAAAATTTTAATTTTAAAAAAATTATTTATCAATAATTTATAATTATTTGATACAATCTTAGATAAAATATATTAAAAATTTACAAATACAATTAATCTATATTCCCCCTAGAAACAAATTAATGTATAACCAGAAGTAAAAAGGGTAACATCCTAACATAATTTAATATTTTCCTAGAACTAAAAATAACCGAACAATTGTGTCATAATTGTTAGAAGAACACGACTATCCACGATAAGCTCTCATGGCTTTACTTTGTGCTTTCCAAAAGGCCTCAGGAGAGTATTCTTTGTTTATAAACTCGTGATCACTCACGAAATTAGCGGATGTGAAACTTTCATCCTCCAACCATAATAATTGGAGGACAACAACAATAAATATATTAAAAATTTAATAAAATCTTCAAATAAATTTAAAATAATTTTTTAGGAATCCAATTTTAATGTCTATTATTTTAAGTGATAAAATAACTCTTAAAATAATCCAGAATCTTAAGGTAAAACATTACAACAAAAATTAGAACAGTAAAAAACAAAATTTGATATTTAAAATTATGTAAGGATGAAAAAAAAAAAATTAGATGGATGAAAAGTAAAANGGCTTCCCAACAACAGAAATTAGCAATTTTATTTAAGAATCTGAAAATAAAAACAATATACTCTAAAATTAATAAAATTAATAAAATTGATTTTAGTGTAGGCTTTTTATTCAAATATATTTTACTATAATTATAAGATGAATTATATAATAATGTTTTTCATGAAATAGTTACTAAAAATTCCATTTACGATATCTAATTAGGAAAAAAAGAAAAAGAATTCCCCGAATTGCAAGCAAAATTGAGCAAGAAAATGGTGAAAGATTGATAGAGAATAAGGGAAGGGAAGGGAAGGGAAGGGAAGGGAAGGGAATAATTCAAAGCCACAAAGCGCCGGCCTGTTTCAAAATAGGAACCAAATCCCCAGAAATATGCGTAGCCATCACTCTTTCCAGCCCTCCAAACAACGCCCCCCCAATAAACACCGCCGGCAACTCTACCTTCCCCTTCCCCAATTGCGCGATTGCCTCCAATTCCTCCACCACGCCGGATTCCTCGTCTTCCTCCACCTCATACACCGCCGGATTCGCTCCAAGTCCGAGAAGCAGCCGCTTCACCACATGGCTCATGCAACACCCTCTTCTAGCAAACACTATCGCCGCACTTTCCGACACGGACGCGCTCACATCGCGCCATGATCCACTGCCCCCAAATGCCGCGCTCACTAGGCTCTGTTTTGTGTCAATTGATCTGTAAGGAATTGCTTGGTTCATGGCCCCCAATTTCCACATAGACAGACAGAAATTCTTGAATTACTGCCCTTTCTATGGTCGCCTCGTGGGGATTTAAATGGACGCTAACTCAACTCCAGACGTCAACGGCAGTTCGGCAGAGCTATGAAATCAACGGTAACGCGGAGAGTGACGATGGTGGTCCCCACCTGACGTCATTCCATCTTTTTTTTTTTTTCTTTTGACTTTTTATGTTCTTAAGGAAAAAAAAAAGACAAGAAAACGTGAAGAACAGCTGATGGCGTGTCATCATTCAGCAGGGGCCCGCCACGTGGAAAGCTAATAACTTGCATTCATCACCTCTCGTCCTCGTCGGCGAACCAAACTATCTCTGACCCACCCCATTTTTGTCCGCCGTGTCAAAAGGATAACGATCTACGTGTCTCAGTGACGTCACTTCCTTTTCCACTGAATATATATTGATTATTTTTTATTTGATAATTAATTTGAATATTATTAATTAAAATCGTCACCCATGCCGACCTTCCTTGCCGATTCGGCTTTAATCCACAGTTCTCACCATAATAAATTATATTAAATTTAATTAATAAATACACGTTGAATAAATGTTTGAATTCTATCATAATTGCTTATTTGGTTTTACGTGTGCGTTCCAATAAATTTTTACATGAATTTGTAATTTTGAGTTAATTGAGTTTCAATAAATTTAAATTAAAATGGTACATATGCACAATAACTAAGTTGCATTAATATTTTTAATTTTCATAATATTATTAAAAGTAGGGTTGAGTTAGGTCGTGGACCGTAGAGCCTAGTTAGTTTAATTGGTTGGATAAAAAAAGTTCTAACCTATAAAAATGAAAAGATTGTCGGGTTCAAAACTCCTTCTCTCTCACTTTTCTCTCTCATTTTCTGATTTTCGGAGCAACTCGGTTTTTCCCCAAATCAAAAGCAAAATTGTCTACCTCTGAGTCTCGTAAAGCAATTTGACTTAGCGAGAAAGTCCAATGTCACCAAACAAGTGGCAGATTTTCACCGAGGTGCATGGATAAAATGTGACTCTATTCTTTTAACCATTTTTCAAATTTTATGTTTTTTAAAAGTTTAATCTAATTCAAACTAAAGAAAAAAAAAGAACATTTCAAGTTAAATATATGAAAAATATTTTAAATTGGTATCGACTCAGATTTCTAATCTTATTTGATACGAGTTTTCGTGAGTTAAATGGACATTCCTATCTAAGATACGTGTGAACTCGACCCTTGTTGCTTTAATACAAACGGTACGCTTCAAGAGCTTTCAATATCTGAAAAAGATAGTTCGAAAAAAGCTCTAAAGAGTCTCATAAGCTCCTTCTCCAATCATCTTAATCTCCAATTCTTTCCATGTGCTTGCAAAAGAGATCTCCCCATCATAGTTTGATCTCATTCCCACTTTACACTTTTCCCTTTGCGTGCAGCTAATAGCTTCTTCATCGCAACCCTCACTATTAGATCGTCCTCGGGTCGAGTTTCGTTCTTCAGCCGTTGCTACGAGCGATATCTCTCGGCCGGACGAATGGCTGAGGCTATTCCGATGTTCACTATGGAAAGACATTGATTTGGAGTAACGGGTCGAAGAGGATGGCTTGTTGGAAAGCCTCTGTTTCGACCTTCTCTTCCAATTCTTGAGACCATCTACGACATCATCAGTGAATACTGTCCTCTTTAGGCTCGACCCCATCTACCAAATTACGTACATTTTTAGTATCGATGCATCAATTCGTGAAATGGGTTCGTGTTCAAACACTTGTTAAGCATACTAAATCGAGTAATACTGGTACCTGAGTAACGAGAGCGTAAAGAGGCAGCGTGACATATCCACAAAGCAACTGAACTCCAACGCCCATCCCAAGCCTAATAGCAATATCTTCATTCCTTCGGTTGAAACATGATTTTACCCCAAATTCAAACTGTTCTACCAATTCAGCTAAAACTCACTTAAAAAAACAAACAAAAAAGACATAAAAAGTCTGGTTTGATTTGGTTTGATTTGTACGTACCCATGTCCACGTGAAAAACGCCAGCTGAAATGAGTTCTGCCATTGAAATCAAATTCAAATGTGAGAGTCCCACCTCGGTTGGAGAGGAGAACGAAACAGCCCTTTGAAGGGTGTGGAAACCTTTCCCTAGCAGACGCGTTTTAAAGCCTTGAAGGGAAGTTCGAAAGGAAAAGCCCATAGAAGACAATATATGCTAGCCGTTCTTATAGGGTAAAAATTATTTACCTGAATGAGGACGAACTGGATTAGGTAAAGAAGCCAGTTGGGTTTGCTAAACCAGAAGAGTTGATCGTGAGGCTTCACTGTAAATTCTCCTTGGCTTATGGGGTTTCTTCTGCTGCTTTCTACACACATTGTTGTTATGATCACTTGCAGCTTTGTTCCCACAGTAACTACAATCTTTTCAATTTTTTACACAAACAATTAATCTATGCATCTTTATATCTCTGCTTGTTTGAATTGAGGAGATGAGTCTAGTTCTTACCACTAATGGAATGAATGGGAGCCAGTAATGGTTGTAGAACTCTGCATAATAATGACATGGGATTTCAATATGAGACTCAGATTCATATACGTGACACTCGAGTACTCGAGTAAAGAAGAATAAATGAATGAAATGAGACCATATTTGAATGAGAGCAGTCTTAAGGATAGGCTCACTGAGACAGGATTAAAAGAATTGAAAGTTAACATCTATACTAACAAGGTGTCACTTCATTTTCGGTGGCTCAATTATAAAAACTCCAAAATTAAATATGTTTTTGTGAGATCTCACATCGGTTGGAGTGGAGAACGAAACATACGTATTTTAAAACTGTGAGGCTGATAGTAACATGTAACGGACCAAAGCGGACAATATTTGCTAGCGGTGGGCTTGAGTTGTTATAAGTGGTATAAGAGCCCGACATCGAGCGGTGTGCCAATGAAACACTGGGCTCCCTAAGATCCCACCTCGATTAGAGAGGAGAACGAAACATTTCTTATAAGAGTGTGGAAACCTCTCCTTAACAGATGCGTTTTTAGAACGTGAGGCTGACAGGGATACGTAACGGGCCAAATCAGACAATATTTGTTAGCAACGGGTTTGGGCTGTTACAAATGATATTAGAGCCAGACACTGAGCGGTGTGCCCACGAGGACACTAGGCCTCCAAGGAGGGTGGATTGTCAGATCCCACATCAGTTGGAGATGAGAACACAACATTCGGTGTGGAAACTTCTTCCTAACAGACGCGTTTTAAAATTGTGAGGCTGACAGGGATACGTAACGGGCCAAAACAGACAATATCTACTAGCGGTGGGCTTGAGCTGTTACAGTTTTGCTTAGAACAATCCTAAGTTTGGTGACCTCTTAGAAATTTATCTACGAAGCATTTGAGTGATGATAAGGAATGCTAAAACGACTCATGTTAGCTTGTGGGGATAGTTTTACCCTTGGAAGTAGGTAACCTAGTCCTGTCGTAAGAGATTTTAAATCCTAGACATGGGACGTCACCATTCAACTTAGATGGTCGAACTTGAGTTTAGATATAAATGAATGGGTGGAGTTAGTTGAAGTGGATTCTATTGTGTTGTCAAAATAATAAAGAAAAGATGGGGATGGAGTAGAATTTCTCACCATGTGCGCTGAAAAATATAAAAAGAATGGAGAAAATCCATATCCAGAACCTGCAGCCATACCCAAACAAAGTCATAATTCCATTAGGAAAAGAATGAGTAATTCACCAAGGTGGCTTAATTTGTACCTGATTTGAATCACCTGCACAAAATCATGATCGAAAGCTCTATGAACAAACTTCTGGAAGTTGAACTCAGACCCTCCAGCAATGTTGGACTGTAAACAAGAACACGAAGAACACGAAGAACATGAAGAACACGAAGAACAAGAAGTTGTAACTCAGAAGCTTGTTTGGTTACCGTAATGAAGCCATTGCGTAGAGTGAAGTAATCAGATTTTGAAACTGAGCCACTGAATTGTCTTATAAAGC
Source organism: Cucurbita pepo subsp. pepo (assembly GCF_002806865.2). Taxonomy (NCBI): domain Eukaryota; kingdom Viridiplantae; phylum Streptophyta; class Magnoliopsida; order Cucurbitales; family Cucurbitaceae; genus Cucurbita; species Cucurbita pepo. The sequence continues at coordinate 9,940,766 of NC_036642.1, forward strand.
AAACCTTTTAAGTTATAAACCAAAATTCAATGAAAGTTCAATAAAAAAAAAAAAAAAAAAAAAAAAAAAAAAAANTGATCAAATTTGAGAGAGGTGAAGTGATATTACAGGCCAAACCAAGAGTGGATGAGTGGCGTAGAAATTTAGATGTCTTCTCCCAATAGATGTTTGACTTGTGAGCCGGAATCTCCTTGGATCTGCAGATTTGGATTTCATTCATATCACTCCCAACACTTTGTTCTCATCTTTATTTGACTTGTTTTCTTTGTTATTTTATATGAAAGAGTCTATAAATTAATACAATTGGATCTAAGAATGGTCGTAGTAGATCACAAATGCTAAATTCTTCGGATAAAGATGGTTTCATCCCAAATGATTGAAACTCATGGGAATTTGATCTAAGAACTCCAAAATTATAAAGAATCATCCCAAACGGGATTGATCAAAGAGGACAATATTATACCATTGTGGAGGGTTTGTGGTTCTTAACATGATATCAAAGCCTCGAAAGTGTAGTCAAAAGTGACTCAAGTCTTGAACAAAGGGTGTACTTTGTTCGAGGGCTCTAGAGAATGAGTTGCGCATGGATTGAGGGGAGACTGTTCGAGGGATCCATAAGGCTCAAGGGAGACTCTATGGTGTACTTTATTCGAGAGGAAGATTGTTGGGAAATGAGTCACATTATCGACTAATTAAGAGGTTGATCATGAGTTTATAAGTAAGAAATACATTTACATTGATACGAGACCTTTTGGGGAAACCAAAAGCAAACCCACGAGAGCTTATGCTCAAAGTAGACAATGTCGTATCATTACGGAGGGTCTATGATTCTTAACAGATCATGTCAAGCTTGAATGATTCTAAACAAACAATCTAAACTACATAGAATTTCAAAGATGGTTCGTTCTAGTTTAAACTAAAGCAACATACGTGACTTTATATAGCTTCAAAATCGAAAAGAGAGTAAAAACGATACCATTGTCCATTTGATAATCAAGAGCTCGAGTCTCCTTCTCCCACGCTTTCCATTTTCTAATCTGCCCACATAGATCTTTTAAGCCAAAAATTCAAACCAAAAACTTCGACAAAGAACATAACTTGTTATGTTTGAAAGTGATACCTTGGCGATCCCTAAACACATTGTGAACATACAATAAAGAACATGAAACACAGCCAACAAGGAGATCAAGATATTCAGCTGAGAAACCCCTTCCCTCGACATCAAAGAAACCATTCCCTAATCAAATTCATTCACAAATGGGTATTGTTTTAATAGCTTTTCATGTGATACAAACATCCAACATCACTCAATTGTGAGAAGTCATAATGAAAGACAAATATCTCGATATTTACCTGTAATAAAAGTCAAATATGTTCAGTACTAAATATCCTTAACAAGTTGAATCATTTACCTTCGATTCACAATGATCAGTTTGGTCTGAGTTGAGCACGGGAGTTCGAGTAGAAGCGAAAACAACCGACTCCATGGACGCCTCCATAGCAATATCTCTACATGGAAGAAAGGATTTGGACACCCTTTTGGTGACACAAATATTTGGAATGGATGCCTCCGTGAATGCCAAAAGCAACGAGATGAAACCCATCTTCATCATTTCCATTTTGATCTTTCCCAAAGCCCTTTTGAAGGATTTGAATTTCCTCCTCCTAAGAAACTGAAGAAACAATCATAAAAATGGTTCGAAATTCGTTGTATCGAACTGGGAAAGCTTCATTTACCTTTGTAAGGTGGTGAAGTGAAGTCTCGATGATGAAAGCTAAGAAGAAGAATACGAATGTAAAGACCGCAACCGCCCAAGTTGGTGTAGTTTCAAGCGAACCACTGCTGATTTCTCCCATTTTTGCGTTTTTGTTAATGTTCTAAGTGTTCTTATAGAGATAAAAAATGTAGATTTGGTCAAAGGCAATCAATGAATCATATGGAGAATTTGCATGCAAGAAGTACGGTACCGGACAGAGATCGAATCATCAACTTGATTGAATCATGTGATAAGTGCGACAAACATGGCTCCAAATACGACGTCGTTGGATGCTAAAAGTCAACGCTTTCATAAATTATTTTACTCCAAAGTCTTCATGCTCTTATCAGCATCTTGGTTTTGTTTATTAAATCTGTACGGTTCTTATGCAGTCTTGAAAGGACTTTACATTTTTTTTTAATTATTTTTTTAACTCATTTATATGTCTTTATTCTATTTAATATATTTATATATTATACAACGGATACGAAAGATATGCAATTTGTTAATAATGATAATTATTGAAAATAATTAAAGATTTTGAGATTGCGGGTCACTTTACATTTTTAATTTTTTTGTTGTATAGAACGAGAAAAAAATTTAGTTGATGAACTTCGTTTACAACGTTATTTGTCCGTGAATTCATGTAAGTTTAATCATTTATAACAAATTGAGTTTATGGGTATTATTTTTTGTATGGTATATCGGTTTTTTTTTTTTGTTTTTTTTGTTTTTGTTGATTTTGTAGAAAAGTCGAAAGTCTAGTAAGGTTATCAAGGTGAAAAGAGTATTAGAGAACGAGTCTGCGTTCGTTTAATCAATATTAGTTGTTTTGGGGCAAAAGACACTGCACCCGGGTTTCCCTGTTTGGATTTTATTCTTTCTTGATTTGTTTTTTGTGTAACCATCTAGTCAGTAAGATCTTTCTGGTCGCAGCAGTCTAAAAGCTTGCGCTCATACTTCAATCTTATCCGGTCTTCTGTTATCGATCTTCCTGGAATGGCTTTTCCTGCTTTCTCGAGTCTGGATACCCACATTCTAATTATGGGTTTCCTTCGCCACNTAATTTAATCAAATCTAATTGGCAAAGAGAATGGGTATCAAAAATTTGAATTAAAATATGTTGAAAAGAAAATTTAATAAAGAAATCTAAAAATTAATGAATTTTTCATAATTTAAAGTTATGAACTTTATTGGAAAATGGCGTGTAGAAGGGACGAACAATTCCCAAAGATTATTACCCTCATTATGCTCATTCCTCAAAAAGGGGAAAAAGAATTAACGAAATGCTTTGGAAAGTTCTTCACAGGAAAAAAAGAAAGAAAAAGAAGCAAAAAAAGGGTAAAGGATGCTGCCGAAATTGGAGTAAATTCGAGTCTTCAATTTCGTCAACATCGAATTTGTAGAGAATCGATCCGACCTTAAAGCTCTGAACGAAGAGGTAATCTATCTATCTATCATCTTCTTCCTTGAAGCTTGCCCAGATTTTCGAGCCAAAATTTCTTCAATTTGGCGGGTAATGATTCTGTTTTTGTTTAGGGTTTTTGTACTTAAATTAGGGCTGAAATGTTCGTCCTCTTACTTGGATTTTGAAACTTGAAATTCTTCAGCAATCTTTGATAGATTTACTCGGGAAATTTCGTTTGTTTTTTAATTCAATCTCATATTATCTGAGCTGTGAGTGATCGTGAGTAGAAGAATATGCATCGGCGACCTGGAAACTATATGTATTCGTTTCGATGATCCAAATGATTTTCTTTTTCTGGGTTCATTCTGTTTGAGAATCTTGAAGGACTCTGTTTATGAGTTTCATCTTGTGATTTATTTCGATTCAGTTGGTGGAAAAGAGAGGGATCAATGCCGAGGGGTTTGAAGAGTAATTGCCAGTCTACTTCTCATCAGCTTTTGAAGGAAAAAGCAAAGAACCGTGTGAATGATCTTCAAGGGATATTCACTAATCTTCAATCTGCAAGGAAGGAGAGTCGTACTACCGATGTTGCTGTCTTGGAGGAGCAAGTGCATCAGATGCTCAGGGAGTGGAATGCCGAGCTTAATGAACCATCCCCTGCCTCTTCATTTGTTGTAAGCTTCTTTAATTTCTTTTGCAAAGGGTGTTTTTCTTTTGTAATCTTAATGGTTCTTCATGTTTAATTAGGAGGGCAGTCTTGGATCGTTCTCGCAAGAATTAGCTCGTCTTCTCGAGCATTTTGATGAGGAAGATGATGCAACTAGCACATTGGCTGAACCAAAGGTCGAGCCTGATCAACATTGCGTTCTTGCTTGCAATCCGTCCGATTTTCAGCAGGTAAGACTTTGAGCATTTGGTTTTCTACCATCCCTTGTATGTTGTTTAATATAATAGATTCTAACTAGCTGAACTAATGCTGCTGCCAGCAGCAGAGTGTTCTTGGATTTGAAGAGTGCAAAGTCAATAGTGAAGATTTCAAATTAGATCAGAACTTTGTGCAGAACTTAGTGGTCGGTATGGATGATATGTCTACTATGGATTGTCGTTTATTGGATTCGCACCAAGAGTTCGACTATGGGGCGCTTATTGGGGCGTATGATGCGGGAGACTTTAGTCAGGACACAAAGCCTAGCATTCCGCCATACATCTCGCCCCCGCCATCTGCTTTTATGGGGCCAATGTGTGCACTCTGGGATTGTTTCAGACCTGCTCAAGGATCTAAATGGTGCCAGGACTATTGCAGTAGCTGTCATTCTATGCTTGCAATAAATGAAGGCCTTCCAGGAATGGCTCCAATATTGCGCCCTGGGGGCACTGGCTTAACAGATGGTCCACTATTTGCTGCTCTTCTTGCAAAGACGCAGGCCAAAGAGGTGGGAATACCTATATGTGATGGTGCTGCAACAAGAAAATCTCCATGGAATGCTCCTGGTAAGCCTTTATGTTGCTTGAACCTTTTCTGTTTGCTTGGTTTAATTTTGTGTTTGTTATTGCCCATTTCCATGATATAATCTCAATTTCCATGATTGTGAGATCAAAAGAGGGTAGATTGTGAGATCTCACATTGGTTGGAGAGGGTAACGAAACATTCTTTATAAGGGTGTGGAAACCTCTCCCTAACTGACGCGTTTTAAAATCGTGAGGCTGCCAGCGATACGTAACGGGCCAAAGCGGACAATATCTGTTAGCGATGGGTTTAATCTCTTTATTTTTGAGTGACTTGGATCAATTGGTGCGTGTTCCATCATAGTGATTCTTTTCATTGTTGCAGAGCTTTTTGATATTTCATTTCTCGAGGGTGAGACAATCAGGGAATGGCTCTATTTCGACAAACCTAGACGGGCCTTTGAGAGTGGTACTCGAAAGCAAAGGTCGTTACCAGATTATAGCGGCCGTGGTTGGCATGAATCAAGGAAGAAGGTGATGGAGGAGTTCGGTGGTCAGAAAAAGTCCTACTACATGGATCCACAGCCATCAAGCTCACTCGAATGGCATTTGTACGAATATGATATAAGCAATTATGATTCATTTGCATTATATAGGCTAGAACTCAAGCAAGCTGGAGCAAAAAAGAGCCCAAAGGGAAAACTACCAGCTGATCCTCTGGCTGATCTGCAGAAGAAGATGGGCAGGCTTACTGCAAAGGGCCCTGTGGAGCTTGGACAATCAGTCAAATAATTCTTACGATGGGACATACTCGTCCCGTTGCTGCTTTATGTCGATATATACCTCGTCCCGTAGTTTGTCTCGTGAATACATGGCATTTCGACCCCTTTTTTTTCATGGAAGGGGAGATTCTGGATGGAGTTTATTCCATTTATATTCAGTTTAGAAGATATGTATAAGTTGTGTTTGTGTCTAATAATAATAGTTTGAAACGGTAATCTTTTAAGTTTCTAAAATTGTATAGTGGCATTCGTTTCATGTTTTAGCTGTTTGCATTATTTGCACTTCCCTCTCCTTGCACCAATTTTGGGAAATTCAATTTGATGTTATATTGGTTTTAACATTTGAGATAGGGCGTTCAAAATTTTAAATTGTCAATAAAATTATCAAAGATCTAATAAAATAAAATTAAAAAATTAAGAATTTATTAGACATAATACTACAAGTTGACTACGAGAAGCTAGAACGAGACAGAAAGTGTGGCTGGTACAAAAGAAGTGGGAACCATGATTCTCTGACGTTTCCAATTTTAGGGGACCCAAGAAGAATCGAAACCAAAATGTCATTCTTCTTTAGTGAACAAAAATGATGAACTAGAATTCCTCTCCAGAACTCGATCTAAGGCGGAAATGAAAAATAAGAGACTTTATTCCCGAAAAATGGATCTTTTAACAGAAGATGTGGACAGTACTTCTTTTAAAATTTAAGCATGCAAGCCTATTAAATAGTTGATTAGGGACTAAACTTGTGATTTAACCCATTATTACCATGTTTTGTGCTTTGAAATCTCTATCTAAATTGGGTATACATATAAGTTTTTCCTTATTGCATAAGTTCAAATATACTTTATAATTTCTAAGAATACTGACCAACCCCAATAAATTCTCCCTACCAAATGTTTGTATGATGATATCAAGGAAACTCTCAACCATGGACGCACCTTCCTTTTACTGCACCGAAGGCCAGGAATTGGAGTCCACCCAGTTGTACGCTATAGGGGCCAGGAAAGCGTCGGGTATGCCGAACGAGCTGACCAGCGCTAGAGCATGCGGTCGTATTTCGCTGCATAGTTTCTTCACTTCCTGCCTCACTGCCCCTGCATTTTCTGGTGATAAATAACCATAGCGGAGGAAGGAACCATCTTCCTCCAAGCAGATCAACGCATACATGGATCTCAGAACACCTGAAACATTCTGTAGCAGAAACCATATATATGGACGTTCATGTTAGGCAGCATATATCAATGGAGAAGAAGTATGCAGTAAAAGTTACCTTCACTGGACCCGATGGTACACTATCTTCAACTTCCATAAAAGACTTCAATATGGCTTTTTCAGAGAAAGCTCTGCCCAAGTCTTCTGCAAGCAGAAAGCTCTACAACACCAGAAGGATTATGACGATTAGAGGGTCGAACAGTAAACGATTTATGGAGTCATTGTAAGCCAGTGAATAAGAAGCGAGGAACCTCACCTGAATGAAGGCATATTCTTTGCTATCACCTTGTGCTTCATGATGAGATACTTCAGCAGCTAAACGGTTTAATATATCTCGTTCTCTTAAGCAAAAGGCGTCCGTCTGGTGCAGGAAGATGGTAAGAAAATAACGAATGAAACTCGGTTCACCAATTAGGGAAAAGGTAATGCTATTGTTACCTGGAATTTAGAGCTTCTAAGGATAGGACCAGTAAGCTTAGAAGGAATGACAGGGCAGGCCTCATTCATGTGTTCTAATCCCATACCTTTAAATGGTTTGTTTCTCTTCTTAGCTGCAATGTACTCGGACAGCAATGCCTTGCTCACCTGTAATGAAGTTATCCAACCTTCTAAATCCCGCAGGTCTAAGAAGATAGATAAAATGATGTAAACTACATACCTGCTGCATTAGGACATTATTATCGCCTTCAAAAGTAGACTGGACATCAAATTCACTTTTCAAAGGACCAACTCGATTTTCGGACTTTATGCCTTGGCCTCCACATGCTTCACGACATTCCTTGAACACAAATTATCAAATGTAACGTTAATATCTTCTTCGATCATTTGGATATGCGAAGCCAACAGTAAATGCAAATCCTGACCTGAAGTGTCCTCATATTATGCCAGGTAAAGGTAGCCTTAAATGCACTTGAGACAACATGGAGAGTTTTGATGGACTCTGGTGTTCTCTTCATGTAGATCCTTTTCAATTCATTTGCAGCAAAACTCATGGCATATCTGCACAATTAGTATTATTCATAGCCTAGAAGCAGAGCAATTACACCACTAAGATAATTATTGTTCTAATGTTCATAATCTGATAACTGCTTGCGTTTAATTATGCGAGTTCGCACTTATTGAATGAATAATTTTCATGTTCACGTCCTAGACAATAAAGCAACTAAGATGCTAAGCTAATTGCAAAAGAGTTACTACCAAAGGTATCAGACCTGTACAATGATGTACTAAATTGTGCAGATTTTCTAAGCAATTTACCAGAGTCCACAAGCATACAACAGAATCATATTCAGTATTCTAAAACTAGCAATTACAACTAAGACATGGATGTTTCAGTCCAAGGCTTCAATTTCTAGAAGCAGCTCGACACGCATGTGCGTGCAGTCCGATCCCAAAAATGATTATTCAAATCACATGTAGAAAAGATGAAATGAAGTGAATTTACCCTCCCTTATAGTCAACAAGAACTTAAAACGCTGTCAATCATTAATGCTGATATAATGTATCTCAATGATGTTAATCTTCGTAGCGAAAGAAAGACGGGGTTTCACGAAAAATAAGATTATGGATACAAGAGAACTTAAGCTTTGAAGACTCACGTCTTAGCAAGGAGAGGCAGCAATCTCTTTTGATGATTAGGGTAGTCCAGCAATTGGATTTCAGGTCCATTAGGAGTAAGTGAAAAGGCTCTCCTTGTTAATGAGTATCTTATAGCAATTGCTAAACCAACCTGACAACAAATTGATGTGTTTTTTTATGAACAGATATAAAATCTGAAAGAGTACTATACAGTTCCAAATCCAACAAAATTGATAAAACCGTAAACGTTATCGATAAGCAACAAACCTTTGCGGAATAAATTGCAGCAACGGAAATGGTTACACGACCAGATGTCAAAGGTGCCATAAACGCTGCAAACCTCTGAAAACATGTATTAAAAGAATCATCCATGCAGTACCAGTTTAACTAATGGTATCAAACTTAAGAAAGCTTTCTTACTAAATTCATACTCTCAAACATACAGACAGATGCTTACACGCACACACACAAGTAAACACTGAATTATCTGGAAAATTAACCTTGTCCGGGTCATTTGTGGCACTTAGATATTTCCCTTCTACTGATACATCAGCTACAGAATTCAACAAATTCTCTCTTGGAATTCGCACATTATCAAACCTGACATGTATTTTCAAAACTGATAATTGTAGAATAGAATGTGATTCTCCCAGTAATTGAATAAATCTATAGTATATCCAAGATACTTACCAGATCCGACCATTATCAACACCGTTCAAGCCAAGCTTATGGCCACAATCAGCTATACGTATTTGTGGACAGATATTACCATCTGCATCCCTGATCTGAGCTATAAAAGCATGGACGCCTTCATTTTTCCCATTTATGTGAAGCTGTGAAAAGACTATAGTATGTGTTGCATGCTAAAGATTAATTGAAGAACAAGTCAGTGAGGGAAAAGCTGAAACGAATTTCATTGGTACACAAAATAACATGCTTTTACCTTGGCTGCCCCGCCAATCCAGTACTTCTGAGCTGACTCACAGGGAGTATTGATAACAAATTCTCCGGTGCTTGAATCATATTTTGTTACTGTTTCAATTCCTCGAACCTAAAATTATTTACATATTTGGGAGAATTAGAAAACAATAAGAAAAGACAAGCAAGTTAACGCAAAATAAGGAACGATCTTCACATACATTACTTCCATGACCGAGCTCAGTCATTGCAAAGCAACCCTTGATTGCATAATTTTCTGTGATCTTTAACCATGCATCATGATGACGCTTTGTGCCAAAGAATTGGATAGCTCCACCCCTGAAATACGAGAAAAATTAGTTGTTTTGGGTTAAGTAGTGATATAACATCCAGCATTCAAACTCTTTTCCATTTACTATTAACACTCTCTTGCTATGGCTGGTGCTAGGTTCCATATCCACAAGGTAGCAGCCTAAGTCCATCGCTAGCAGATATTATCCATTTTGGCCGGTTACGTATCGCCATCAGTCTCACGGTTTTATAAAGGGAGAGGCTTCCACACTCTTATAAGGAATGCTTCATTCCCCTCTCCAACCGATGTGAGATCACACAATCTATCCCCTTGGGTGCCCAACGTCTTCATTGGCACATAGCCTGGTGTCTGGCTTTGATACCATTGTAACAGCCTAAGTCCACAGCTAGTAGATATTATCCGCTTTAGCCCGTTACGTATCGTAATTGGCCTTACGGTTTTAAAATGTGTATGTTGAGGAAAATTTTTCACCCTTATGAGAAATGTTTCGTTCCCCTCTCGTGGGATTTCACAGTCAAAGTATGAATTCCAATATTGAATCTATCATAACTAATCCACATACAATTCTTACATTTAATATTGATTAAGCACAGAGTTGGAACACAAATGAAAAAAGAAAAAAGAGGAAGAAGAAACAAGTTAGTCAGACATATATGGGCCCGAATTGGAATAATCATTTGAAGAGCATAAAATGAGTATCAAAACATCTTAAAAGGTAATTGACTGTAAAACGATGAACATCGAAACGTACCATAGGAAGACATGAACACCAATCTTAATCGCTAGAGAGTGATCATAAATTCCAATTGCCTCAAACAGCGCAAACTTTCTCCACGCGGCTTCAATTCCATTATCTGTAAGCCAACCCTTGAAAACGCCATTATCCAAAAGGTACTGAATCCGCTTCATCGTCATCTCCCTCTGCTGCTCCATGGATTGATTATAATCAGGGGAAACGAAGACTCGGCCACCGGATTGCACGGGATTGAACAGCTTGCTCTGCATCATCACCCCAAACATCCAGTCCCGGTCCGGAAGGTTATGAACATCCAAGAGGTTCCGCATCTGTTTGATATCGAAGGAGAAGCATTCGGAAATCTCCGGAGGGGAGAACTCGAGACATGGATTGGGGCTAAGATCTGAAGTAGTTTGGTGATGAACAAGGTGATTCGAAAGCACCTGAGTTCTCCAAGAAACACGATCCATTGCAGAGAAAAGCCGCGAGAAATGAAGAGAGAATTGAAAACGAAGAAATTTAGTTATACTTGTGTAACAGATAAGAATTTCATTTATAGGATATTCAAAGATAATTATCAATTAAAATATATTAATTATCTTATCTTCTCATCAATAGTATATATAAATTGTTATGTTCAGTTCATATACATTATTTTCATGGCCGAGCTTAGCCATTGCAAAACATTCTTGATTGCATAATTTTTCACCATCTTTATATCTCTAACCTACGATTAGACGAGAATGTTATGGTATGAACAAAAGTATAGTTTTATATAAAGATATCTATTTAATCTACGGGATGGAGTTCCATGGGGTGAAGATTCTCCGTAAGAATATGTCCTAGTCCAATTTTTTGACCCGTTCAATCACTCACCTACGGTAGAAAATTAAACAATCTAATTAATTAGAATTAAGTTTGTTAAAGAAACTTGATTTATTGGAGAGATGAAGAGAGAATATAGAATTAAAAATTGCATCATTGTTATGAATAAAAGTAGAGATGATTTAACGTGATTAATTATTCAAAGAGTGTGGACCAATACCATTGACTTTCTTGCATAGAGAGTGTGGCCCACGCGCGGTCTCATTAAATTGGTAGTTGAGTAGGTGATCATAGATTTAAAAGCCATCTATATGTGATCAATTTTGTACAATAAATACCACTAAATTATAACAAACATTCATAAATTCTTTTAAAAATAATACCTTTATTCTTTTTAAAATTATAAAAATGGCTAGATTAGGTTTGGGCGGTTACAAATGGTTAGAGTAGGACAAGGCACCGGGCTAGATTCTTTCCATAGTACAAAGGCTTCACACCAGTTGGTTGGTTAGAGTAGGACAAGGCACCGGGCTAGATTCTTTCCATAGTGGGTGGACCCGCACAAATGGTGGAGCATGTGTTTAATTCGATGTGGGCCCGCACAAGTGGTGGAGCATGTGTTTAATTCGATGAGAACCTTACAGGGCTTGACATGCCACGAATCCTCTTGAAAGAGAGGGGTGCCTTTGGGAACACGAACACAGGTGGTGCATGGTCGTCATTAGCTCATGTCGTAAGGTGTTGGGTTAAGTCCCACAACGAGCGTAATCCTCTTGGTTAGTTGCCAACCGTTGAGGTGATAAGTTGGAGGAAGGTAAGAATGACGTCAAGTCATCATAACATGTTTTAAAAATGTGGAGGTTATTAAATGTTATCAAAATATGACTCAAAAACAATTTTTGCCAAACAATTAAAAAAAAATATGTTGCAATATTACGTAAGATAAAAAAAATTATATGCAGGAGCTTATCCATTGAATAAATTTAAGGAAATACAAAGGATGAAGATGAAAAGGCATAAAATATAGGTACATTTTCCATAACTTTTCCTCCCAATAATTCTTCTTCTAAGCATGGATCAAATTCATAGGTACAACCTACCTAAGTAAAAGGGCCACTAGAAATTATGCATGAACATGCGACGCCAAGGAAAAAGAAAAAAAAAATAAAAAAAAAAAATCAGAAGAACACAAGATCAGATCATACATAATAAGAACAATATCTGTTAGCAGTAGATTTGGACTCTCTCACCAAAAAANCCCAGATTGGGACTGCCGAAGTGGTGTGGTGGGGGAGGGGGAGGGTTGCTATGAAGAACAGCAGCCGGCCTTCTTGACGGCGGAGACATCATCCTTGGAGCCAATGTCGATGGTCTGTCCCTTGGGGAGGACGGTGGGGTCATCGCCGATGTCGAGGATTTTCCGGCTGACGACGCGGTAGGTTTGTGTGAGGACTTCGGTGAAGGAATTCTCGACGTTGAAGGACTCTAAGGCTGAGGTTTCCATGAAGTATGTTCTCTCTCTCTCGGCGAATGCCTGTGCGTCCTCGGTCGACACTGCCCGCAGGTGCCGCAAGTCTGCCTTGTTCCCCACCAGCATTATCACTATGTTGTGATCTGTGTGCCCTCTTAGCTCCTTTAGCCATCTCTCCACGTTCTCGAATGTTACGTGTCGTGTCACGTCGTATACTATCAATGCCCCCACCGCTCCTCGGTAGTATGCGCTTGTGATCGCTCTGTACCTGTTTCCAAATAATACCCAAATCTTAATATCAGACATTCATTCTTCCATATCTTCCACACATGTAAAAAAAACAAGAACAATTTTTTTTTTTTTTTTTTTTTTTTTTTTATTTTAGTAAAATTCGAGTAACCCTTTAATTAAAAACCTTGAAAAAAAAAAAAAGTTAGTTACCATATGACTTTTTGATTTAAAATTAGGAGCATATTGAAAGTCGTGTCGCGCTATAATATGCTTTTCTGATTGAAAATTATGAATATAGAGAATGTCAGATTGTTATAACATGACTTATTAGAAATTAAGAGCGTGTACGAAAAGTCGAATAATTACCGTATGACTCTCTATTAGAAATTGAGAGTGTCTAAGGTCATTACCATCAATATGGCTTTCTAATTAGAAATTGGGAGTGATACAAAAAGTTGGTCCTTACAATATGGCTTTCTAATTAGAATTTAGGAGCCTATGAGAAGTTGGGAAGTTTGGTCATTACAGTATGGCTTTCTAGAGAAGTTGGGTCATTACAATATGGCTTTCTAATTAGAAATTAGGAGCCTACGAGAAGTTGGGTCATTACAATATGACTTTCTAATTAAAAATTAGGAGCTTACTAGAAGTTGGATCGTTACAATATAGCTTTCTAATTAGAAATGACGAGCTTACGAAAAGTCGAAGAAAGTCTATAACTAGTTATAAAGATAGTTATAGTATGACTTTATGATTAGAAATTATGAGCATAAGGAAGTCAGATCATTACAACATGACTTTCTAATCGTGAATATATAGAACATGGCTTTCTAATCGTCAAGAAATTAGGATGTATGAAAGGTCGAGTTATTAGGACATGACTTTTTGATTAGAAATTGAATTAGGATTAGGGAGAGAGATTAAGGAAATTAAAATAAAAATTAAAGGAAGGGAGAGGGGGAAGAAAACGAACCTTTCTTGGCCGGCGGTGTCCCAAATCTGAGCCTTGACGATCTTATCATCAACACGAATACTACGGGTGGCAAACTCAACGCCGATCGTTGATTTGGTTTCAAGGCTGAATTCATTTCTAGTGAAACGGGACAAGAGATTGGATTTTCCAACGCCAGAGTCGCCGATCAACACCACCTTGAACAGATAATCGTAATCATCATCGGCTCTGTACGCACCCATTTCTCAATATTGCCAACGAAATAAATAAATCAATCAATCAATAAATAAGGGATCTGAATTAAATAAATACAGAGATCCCGACAGTCTCGAATGGAAGAGAGAGAGAGAGAGAGAGAGAGAGGCTGCCGGAGAAGAGAAGAAATGAAAGAGGGGGCGGAGAGATAATTCAAAAACCGTATCCTTCCAATGTTTTGCTTTTCTTTTCTTTTGTATTTGCTAAAAACGTCATTCCTTTCTGTTTACCAATCAAATCCAAACGTAATTCAAAACTTTTAATTTCAGTTACAATTTAGATTTAGACCCATTCCTTCTCTTTCTCTCTCCCTCTCTCTTTTTCTTAAAAAATTAATTTTGAATTTCCTTAATTTATTTTTTTAAAACTAAATTAATAAAAATTCTTGTATTTTATCTCAACAATATTGTTCTCACCACTCAAGCTTTAAAAGTCGTCGTTTATATTGTCCTCCTTGAGTTTTCCCTTTTCGGCTTCTCCTCGAGGCTTTAAAAGCTCTGGGAAAGATTTCTGCCCCCTTATAAATGTATGGTAATTTGTTCTCCTCCCAACCAATGTGGGACATTACAGATACCCTTTAATTTTTTAAATATTTAAAAATGTTTTTACCGTCCGTCCTAAAATTAAAAAATATGAAAAAAAAAATAGTAGATTATATCTAATTTTTATTTTTATTTTTAAGACTTTTATATTATTTAATTAATTTAAAATAAATAAATTTTTGAAAAATCAAATCTTATCTTCAAGGATTTGAATAGACATTCCTTGCAAGTTGTAATGGTGCCCTGCCACCATTTTGAAACGGTCAACTTTTGACCCATCAACCAATTTGGTGTATGAAATTAATATTTAGTACCAAACTATATAATAAAAATGTTTCATGAACAAAAATAAAACTATGCAATAAAAATGCTTATGAATATGATGTTAGCCTCTCCATGTTTGTTTTTAATTTATTAAAATGATATAATTTTAATAGGTTATTTTCTTTTGGCAGAACTAAAAGATATCTTTCACAATGAAAACTTCAGCCCTTTCATATTAAACAAGAAGATTAATATAACAAGCAAGAATAACAATGAGACCCAGCTCATAGAGGAGGCCAAGTCTTCCACAACACAAACTGAATGACATGATACCCAGCTCAAAGAAACACACATTTTGTGGCCTTTCGTCGCTTTCTCTTCGGTTTCGGTGGCTGTAGAACGACCTTGATGGCAGCGTCAAACACAGTCTTCACGTTCTGCAAATCATGACATGGGAGATAGTTAAGGTTTGATTGCTCGATTTGAATTCGTTACATTAGTCAACTCTGTTAAATCTTAAAGATGAAGCTGCGGTAGTATGATGTAATGGCTCAATCCAACCACTAGCCATCGCTAGCAAATATTGTCCTCTTTAGACTTTCCCTTTTGAACTTCCCCTCGAGGTTTTTAAAACGCCCTTACTAAGGAAAGGTTTCCACACTCTTATAAAGAATACTTCGTTCCCCTCTTCAACAGATGTGAGATCTCACATTTCACCCCTCTTGGGAGCCCAGCGTTCTCGTTGGCACATCGCTCGGTGCCTAACTCTGATACCATTTCTAATGGTCCAATCCCGACGCTAGTAGATATTATCGTCTTTGGGCTTTCCCTTTGGGGCTTCCCCTCAAGGTTTTTAGAACGCATCTACCAATGAGAGATTCCACACACTTATAAGGAATGTTTCCAACCGATGTGGGATCTCACAGTCCACCCTCTTTGGGGGCCAGTGTCCTCGCTGGCACACCGTTCGGTGCCTAACTTGGATACCATTTGTATTGGCCCAATCCCACCGCTAGCAAATATTGTCTTAGGATTTTCCCTCAAGGTTTTTAAAATAGGTCTATGAGGGAGAGGTTTCCACACCCTTATAAGCAATGCTTCGTTCCCCTCTCCATCCGATGTAGGATCTCACATCTGAGAGTAAACCGTTAGAAGATCGTAAAATGACATATCTTCATGATCAAAGATTTACTTTCATAGCTCTGTTCAGTCAAATGACACATTAAGATACCATTTTTGGCTTCACTTTCAATTACCTGCTGCGTTTTGGAGCTGCATTCTATATAAACAGCAGCACCAATTGACTTCTTCAGTTCTTCACCCTGTCAAAATAAAGCCACCAAGAATTCTCTGTTCCATCAGATCCATGAATTAAAAAACGATAACTAAGAGAAACAATTCGAGGAGGCTGCTACAATGTGACTGATTCGTTTACGAGCAGTACCTGCACAGTCGTGATCGGAACAGCCCCAGGATGGCTGGACAGATATTGTTTGTCATCCCTCAAATCTGCAAACAAGTAACCATTCAAACATCAAACGACCCATCAAAACTTCCTCAGTTTTTTGAAAACTCCCTGATGTGTTTGAACATAATTGTCATTACCAAGCTTAGTTCCCACAAGAACAATCGGCACGGTCGGGGCATAATGCCGCAGCTCCGGGATCCACTGTGAATCGGGATATCAAATAATAAGCCTGATACTCTAATAACAGGAAACAATCCATGGTACTTCAACAAAAACAGATGATGATAATTAACCTTCTTAGAGATATTTTCATAGCTAGCTTTGCTGATTAGAGAAAATGCCAACAGAAACACATCTGCTCCTCTATAACTCAAAGGCCTCAGCCTGTTGTAATCTTCCTGCCCTGCAATTCATGAAGGGCTTCATTTTCTTTCTTCAACATTCATAAAACTCTAAATTTCTATAAACTGAAACCCAAATTCAAGCTCCTGATCATTCCCTAAATTAGCCAATGTGAGACTCCCCTCGAACAAAATACACCATAGAGCCTCCCCTGAGATCCATGGAGAGCCCTCGAACAACCTCCCTTTAATCGAGGCTCGACTCTTTTCTCTGGAGCCCTCAAATAAAGTACACCCTTTGTTCGACACTTCACTTTTGACTACACCTTTGAGGCTCACAACTTCTTTGTTCGACATTTGAAGATTCTATTGACATGACTAAGCTAAAAACATAACTCTAATACCATGTTAGGAACCACAACTCTCCACAATGGTATTATATTGTCCACTTTGAGTATAAGTGGCTTCCTAAAAAGTGCTCATACCTTCGGTTTCTAACTTATAAACCTATGATCCTCCTCTAAATTAGCCAATCCTCAAAAAAAAAAAAAAAAAAAAAAAAAAAAAAAAAAAAAAAAAANTCAGGGTTAAGTTTCTCACCAGCAGTGTCCCAAAGCCCCAAGCTCACAGTGCTGCCGTCGACCACCACATTAGCACTAAAGTTGTCAAAAACCGTCGGCACATAGTCCTAAAAGAGGTCAAAATTAGCTCCAAGCTTCCATTAGCAACCAAAAATGAAGAAGGGAAACGAAGATACACTGAAACTTACACTTGGGAATGTGTTGCTAGTGTAGGAAATGAGCATGCAAGTCTTCCCGACAGCGCCATCTCCAACAGTAACGCACTTGATGAATCGAGCCGTACTCATTTCGAAACCCCTTTTGAGTTTTTGAGTATAATCTTCACCAATCGCTGCGAATTCGATCTCTCAGAAAATGACCCACTTCTCTGATTTTGGTTTCTCGGTCTCCATTGGTAAAAAAAGAGCAAGAAATTGAAAAGGGAAGAAGAAAGAAGATAACGAAAGGTAAGAAGAAGTGGGATTTGGGTTTGAAATTTGAACAGAAATGGAGGGGGCTTAGAGGGGGCTTTAATGATATGAACAAACTGGGAATCTAGCTTCCACTTTTGCTTTGTGGGTGTCAAAAGCTTCCCGTTTCTTTAAGCGGACGCCCAAAACCAAAAAGGAATACACCCAAATTGAGGGCGTTGGGTGATGGTGTTTGGTTGGGTTTAAGTGTTAGACAAGGGAGAGATTAGAATGATGAGAATTAAGAACGCAATAAGATATCTAACATAGCTTTTAGGATTAAAAATTTAATGCCAAATAAGTTAGTTTGAGTGTAGCACTTGAAATCAAATGCTTTAATTTCAAATCTCTTTCCAACTTTTTTGTGATATATGAAAATGACTAAAATACCCTCAAATGTTATATTCTCCTCTCTCAATTGGATGATTGTAGTTGATTTGAAATCTCTTTCTAACTTTCGTGATATATGAAAATGACTAGAATACCCTCAATTCTCGTCTCTCAATTGGATTAATTGTAGTTGATTTGAAATCTCTATCCAACTTTCGTGATATATGAAAAGGACTAAAATACCCTCAAATGTTCCATTCTCGTCTCTCAATTGGATGATTGTAGTTGCAGCTGAAAGCCATGGCAATAAGAAAAACTTGATCTCGATTGACGAGATAGACTTTATTGAATTAGTCATGGAGACAAACTTGTGAGATCCCATATTGGTGGGAGAGAGGAACAAAATATTTGTTACAAGGTATGAAAACCTCTCCCTAGTAGACGCGTTTTAAAACCACGAGGTTGACGACAATATGTAATGGGCCAAAACATACAATATCTACGAGTGATGGTCTTGGGCTGTTATAAATGGTATTAGAGTCAAGACATGGGGCGGTGTGCCATTGAGGACGCTGGACCCTGTTATCCCACATTGATTGTAGAAGGGAATGAAACATTCCTTACAAGGGTATGGAAACCTCTCCCTAGACATGTTTTTAAACCGTGAGATTGACGATGATACGTAACGGAATAAAGCAGACAATATCTATTAGCGGTGGGCTTAAGTTGTTATAAATGGTAGTAGAGCCGAACACTGAGTGGTGTGCCAATGAGAACGCTGGCCTCCCATATCCCACATTGGTTGAATAGGGGAATGAATGGTGACATATATTAAAATAAATGAAGATAGAATTGTTAAGCTTCCAATGAGCTACCTAAACCCTAAATTAAACATAAAGAAAAAGTCATTGGTTTCTTCACCAAATAGAACTCTTTTCATTTACAAACCAATTGGTTCTCCTTCTCATCTTGTTTATTCATTATTAAACTCAAACACTCCCTTTTAACCTTTTAATTTCCATCAACAATCAACACAACTTCTAAACAACTCCAAACCCATTTACAATATAAATCCATTAACCATCCACCATGCATCAATTCCTTTCTCCATGCATGCACGCTCATGCAATTTCTTCCCTCCAACCTAAACACAAAGTGATGCAAAGGCACAACCTTGGAGCTCTGCAGCCCGCCCCGGCCTGCGCCGCGTGCAAGCACCAAAGGAAGAAATGTCACGAAACCTGCCCGTTGGCACCATACTTCCCGGCCGATCAAAACCGGGAATTCCAAGCCGTTCACAAGGTGTTTGGAGTGAGCAATGTGACCAAAATGGTGAAGAATGTGAGAGAAGAGGATAGGAGAAAGGCAGTGGAGTCTCTAGTTTGGGAGGCTGTTTGTAGGCAAAATGATCCGGTTTTAGGACCCTTTGGAGAGTACAAAAGGGTGTTGGAAGAGCTTAAAGTTTGTAAAATGGGTCAAAACCAAAGCCAAAGCTCAAACCCATTTGTGGGGCAAGTGGGTTTGCCTTGTTTTGGTGGGTCCATTAGTAACAATGGGAATGGGATTATGGGACTAATTAATGGAGGGGTTAATGGAACCCATTTGTTTAATTACCTTCATGATAATCTAAGTGCCATTATTGATTCAAGTCCTTATACTAATTCTTCCACTTATAATTTGCAAAGCCCTGAGAAATTGATGAGATTGCAGCAAGATCATAAAGAGATTAGTTCAACCATCGTTGTGCCGTTTCAGCCGCCGCCGCCGCAGCAGCAACAGCAGCATCAGCAGCAGCATCAGCAGCATCCCAATTTCCACCATTGTTTTTAGCCAACTTTCTCTTTGTTGTTTGTTATATTAAAACCATGAAAATGTTGCCTTTTATTCATGAATTCTCAACTGATCTTCAATCTTGGTACTTAATTTATGTAAACAGCTTCTAATTTTCGTCTGTTTCTTCAAGTTTTAGCTATTATCTCGTGTCGTTCAACTTTTTACTCAAATGTATAATATATTAATTAGTTGAGTTAGCCTTACATTAACGATAAAAATATTAATTTTGATATCATACGAAAATGTTATTAGAATTTAATTTTAAAAAAATAATTTTTTTATTTGGTTCTTGCAATTATTTCTAAATATGTTAAGAGTTATATATTTTAAATGGTAGGTTTTTTAGTTTATTTATTAATAATTATTCTTGATAAATGGGTTTTTTTTTTTTAATTATGTAAACTTTTAATTGTGAATTTGATTATTCAACAGTTAATTATAATCTTATAGTTTTAGTAAATAAGAAATCATATTCCTTTAATAAAAATTTTATTTATAGAAATAAATTAAGTAAATAGTTTCATAAATTATTATTGATATTGTAGGCAAAATGATCCGGTTTTAGGACCCTTTGGAGAGTACAAAAGGGTGTTGGAAGAGCTTAAAGTTTGTAAAATGGGTCAAAACCAAAGCCAAAGCTCAAACCCATTTGTGGGGCAAGTGGGTTTGCCTTGTTTTGGTGGGTCCATTAGTAACAATGGGAATGGGATTATGGGACTAATTAATGGAGGGGTTAATGGAACCCATTTGTTTAATTACCTTCATGATAATCTAAGTGCCATTATTGATTCAAGTCCTTATACTAATTCTTCCACTTATAATTTGCAAAGCCCTGAGAAATTGATGAGATTGCAGCAAGATCATAAAGAGATTAGTTCAACCATCGTTGTGCCGTTTCAGCCGCCGCCGCCGCAGCAGCAACAGCAGCATCAGCAGCAGCATCAGCAGCATCCCAATTTCCACCATTGTTTTTAGCCAACTTTCTCTTTGTTGTTTGTTATATTAAAACCATGAAAATGTTGCCTTTTATTCATGAATTCTCAACTGATCTTCAATCTTGGTACTTAATTTATGTAAACAGCTTCTAATTTTCGTCTGTTTCTTCAAGTTTTAGCTATTATCTCGTGTCGTTCAACTTTTTACTCAAATGTAT